>NC_084558.2:53035827-53095827 GCF_033978685.3 Nerophis lumbriciformis | reverse complement strand
AATGTGAGAATTGTGGAACTTTGAAAATGTCCCATTCATTAGAATGGGAATTTCATAGAAATTTGGGAATTCCGGGAAAAAGGTGCTTTTTGTTTTTTTTTTTTTTTTTTAAACAGTAAAAAAAAAAATTGGAATGTTGTGAATGGTTGGTGTTGGAATTTTCCAAAACGGTCGAGAAATGTTGAAGTAGTAACATGTTCAATTCAGAAATGCTATCACGGAATTCCTGGAAAACCGGGAATTTTTGTCGTTTTTGCCCTGATTAAGAGGAATGTTTTGACGGTTGAAGTGGGTTGAAAAATGTGGAAAGAGTAGTGGACAGAAAAAAGGGTGAAAATAGAATTTGGAAAACTGGGATTTATGGGAATTCCTGGAATTTTTTTGAACTTGGACAAATGATCGTTTGAGTGTCCAGAATGGTGGAATGTGTTGATGTTGGAATGGTTTGAATAGCTTGAAAAATGTGGGAATTGTGCAACTTGGAAAAATGTCCCATTCATTTCAATGGGAACTTCCTGGAATTTTAGGAAATGCTGGATTTTTAGAAAATGATCAAGAGCATGAATGTCCTGAATGAGCTAAATTGGTTGATGTTGGAATTGTTTAAATGGGGCAAGCAATGTTGAATTAGTAACAATTTTTAATTGAGAAATTCCTAGAATTTCGGGAAAACCTGGAATTTTTCTAGTTCCTTTACCAACTTGTTTTTTGTCCTGAATAAGAGGAATGTTTTGACAGTGGAACGGTTGAAATGGGTTGAAAAATGTGAAAGAAGTAGTCGAACTTAAGTGTGGAAATAGGTTACCAAAAAAAGGGAATTCCTGGAAATTTGTTGAATGTGGAAAAATGGTAGTTTGAATGTCCAGGAGGAGTTGATTGTGTTGAAGGTGGAATGGTTTGAATTGGTTGTGGGAATTGTAGAAGTCTGAAAAATGGCCAATTCATTTTGAATGGGGAAAATGCTAAAAAAAAAAAAAAAAAAAAAAAGGAATTATGGGAAATACGGGAATTTTTTTTTTTTTTGGGAATTGTTGAAGTAAAGCACACAATTCCTGAACAGGCTGAATATTTTGAAGTTGGAACGGTTTGAATCAGATGAAAAATGTGAGAATTGTGGAACTTTGAAAATGTCCCATTCATTAGAATGGGAATTTCATAGAAATTTGGGAATTCTGGGAAAAAGGTGCTTTTTTTTTTTTTTTTTTTTAAACAGTAAAAAAAAATAAAAAAATTGGAATGTTGTGAATGGTTGGTGTTGGAATTTTCCAAAACGGTCGAGAAATGTTGAAGTAGTAACATGTTCAATTCAGAAATGGTATCACTGAATTCCTGGAAAACCGGGAATTTTTGTCGTTTTTGCCCTGATTAAGAGGAATGTTTTGACGGTTGAAGTGGGTTGAAAAATGTGGAAAGAGTAGTGGACAGAAAAAAGGGTGAAAATAGAATTTGGAAAACTGGGATTCATGGGAATTCCTGGAATTTTTTTGAACTTGGACAAATGATCGTTTGAGTGTCCAGAATGGTGGAATGTGTTGATGTTGGAATGGTTTGAATAGCTTGAAAAATGTGGGAATTGTGCAACTTGGAAAAATGTCCCATTCATTTCAATGGGAACTTCCTGGAATTTTAGGAAATGCTGGATTTTTAGAAAATGATCAAGAGCATGAATGTCCTGAATGAGCTAAATTGGTTGATGTTGGAATTGTTTAAATGGGGCAAGCAATGTTGAATTAGTAACAATTTTTAATTGAGAAATTTCTAGAATTTCGGGAAAACCTGGAATTTTTCTAGTTCCTTTACCAACTTGTTTTTTGTCCTGAATAAGAGGAATGTTTTGACAGTGGAACGGTTGAAATGGGTTGAAAAATGTGAAAGAAGTAGTCGAACTTAAGTGTGGAAATAGGTTACCAAAAAAAGGGAATTCCTGGAAATTTGTTGAATGTGGAAAAATGGTAGTTTGAATGTCCAGGAGGAGTTGATTGTGTTGAAGGTGGAATGGTTTGAATTGGTTGTGGGAATTGGAGAAGTTTGAAAAATGGCCAATTCATTCTGAATGGGGAAAATGCAAAAAAAAAAAAAAAAAAGGAATTATGGGAAATACGGGAATTTTTTTTTTTTTGGAATTGTTGAAGTAAAGCACACAATTCCTGAACAGGCTGAATATTTTGAAGTTGGAACGGTTTGAATCAGATGAAAAATGTGAGAATTGTGGAACTTTGAAAATGTCCCATTCATTAGAATGGGAATTTCATAGAAATTTGGGAATTCCGGGAAAAAGGTGCTTTTTTTTTTTTTTTTTTTTTTTTAAACAGTAAAAAAAAAAATTGGAATGTTGTGAATGGTTGGTGTTGGAATTTTCCAAAACGGTCGAGAAATGTTGAAGTAGTAACATGTTCAATTCAGAAATGCTATCACGGAATTCCTGGAAAACCGGGAATTTTTGTCGTTTTTGCCCTGATTAAGAGGAATGTTTTGACGGTTGAAGTGGGTTGAAAAATGTGGAAAGAGTAGTGGACAGAAAAAAGGGTGAAAATAGAATTTGGAAAACTGGGATTTATGGGAATTCCTGGAATTTTTTTGAACTTGGACAAATGATCGTTTGAGTGTCCAGAATGGTGGAATGTGTTGATGTTGGAATGGTTTGAATAGCTTGAAAAATGTGGGAATTGTGCAACTTGGAAAAATGTCCCATTCATTTCAATGGGAACTTCCTGGAATTTTAGGAAATGCTGGATTTTTAGAAAATGATCAAGAGCATGAATGTCCTGAATGAGCTAAATTGGTTGATGTTGGAATTGTTTAAATGGGGCAAGCAATGTTGAATTAGTAACAATTTTTAATTGAGAAATTCCTAGAATTTCGGGAAAACCTGGAATTTTTCTAGTTCCTTTACCAACTTGTTTTTTGTCCTGAATAAGAGGAATGTTTTGACAGTGGAACGGTTGAAATGGGTTGAAAAATGTGAAAGAAGTAGTCGAACTTAAGTGTGGAAATAGGTTACCAAAAAAAGGGAATTCCTGGAAATGTGTTGAATGTGGAAAAATGGTAGTTTGAATGTCCAGGAGGAGTTGATTGTGTTGAAGGTGGAATGGTTTTAATAGGTTGTGGGAATTGTAGAAGTTTGAAAAATGGCCAATTCATTTTGAATGGGGAAAAGACAAAAAAAAAAAAAAAAAATGGAATTATGGGAAATACGGGAATTTTTTTGGGGGGGGGAATTGTTGAAGTAAAGCACACAATTCCTGAACAGGCTGAATATTTTGAAGTTGGAACGGTTTGAATCAGATGAAAAATGTGAGAATTGTGGAACTTTGAAAATGTCCCATTCATTAGAATGGGAATTTCATAGAAATTTGGGAATTCTGGGAAAAAGGTGCTTTTTTTTTTTTTTTTTTTTAAACAGTAAAAAAAAAAAAAAAAATGGAATGTTGTGAATGGTTGGTGTTGGAATTTTCCAAAACGGTCGAGAAATGTTGAAGTAGTAACATGTTCAATTCAGAAATGCTATCACGGAATTCCTGGAAAACCGGGAATTTTTGTCGTTTTTGCCCTGATTAAGAGGAATGTTTTGACGGTTGAAGTGGGTTGAAAAATGTGGAAAGAGTAGTGGACAGAAAAAAGGGTGAAAATAGAATTTGGAAAACTGGGATTTATGGGAATTCCTGGAATTTTTTTGAACTTGGACAAATGATCGTTTGAGTGTCCAGAATGGTGGAATGTGTTGATGTTGGAATGGTTTGAATAGCTTGAAAAATGTGGGAATTGTGCAACTTGGAAAAATGTCCCATTCATTTCAATGGGAACTTCCTGGAATTTTAGGAAATGCTGGATTTTTAGAAAATGATCAAGAGCATGAATGTCTTGAATGAGCTAAATTGGTTGATGTTGGGATTGTTTAAATGGGGCAAGCAATGTTGAATTAGTAACAATTTTTAATTGAGAAATTCCTAGAATTTCTGGAAAACCTGGAATTTTTCTAGTTCCTTTACCAACTTGTTTTTTGTCCTGAATATGAGGAATGTTTTGACAGTGGAACGGTTGAAATGGGTTGAAAAATGTGAAAGAAGTAGTCGAACTTAAGTGTGGAAATAGGTTACCAAAAAAAGGGAATTCCTGGAAATTTGTTGAATGTGGAAAAATGGTAGTTTGAATGTCCAGGAGGAGTTGATTGTGTTGAAGGTGGAATGGTTTGAATTGGTTGTGGGAATTGTAGAAGTCTGAAAAATGGCCAATTCATTTTGAATGGGGAAAAGGCAAAAAAAAAAAAAAGGAATTATGGGAAATACGGGAATTTTTTGGGGGGGGGGAATTGTTGAAGTAAAGCACACAATTCCGGAACAGGCTGAATATTTTGAAGTTGGAACGGTTTGAATCAGATGAAAAATGTGAGAATTGTGGAACTTTGAAAATGTCCCATTCATTAGAATGGGAATTTCATAGAAATTTGGGAATTCTGGGAAAAAGGTGCTTTTTTTTTCTCTTTTTTTTTAAACAGTAAAAAAAAAAAAAAATTGGAATGTTGTGAATGGTTGGTGTTGGAATTTTCCAAAACGGTCGAGAAATGTTGAAGTAGTAACATGTTCAATTCAGAAATGCTATCACGGAATTCCTGGAAAACCGGGAATTTTTGTCGTTTTTGCCCTGATTAAGAGGAATGTTTTGACGGTTGAAGTGGGTTGAAAAATGTGGAAAGAGTAGTGGACAGAAAAAAGGGTGAAAATAGAATTTGGAAAACTGGGATTTATGGGAATTCCTGGAATTTTTTTGAACTTGGACAAATGATCGTTTGAGTGTCCAGAATGGTGGAATGTGTTGATGTTGGAATGGTTTGAATAGCTTGAAAAATGTGGGAATTGTGCAACTTGGAAAAATGTCCCATTCATTTCAATGGGAACTTCCTGGAATTTTAGGAAATGCTGGATTTTTAGAAAATGATCAAGAGCATGAATGTCTTGAATGAGCTAAATTGGTTGATGTTGGGATTGTTTAAATGGGGCAAGCAATGTTGAATTAGTAACAATTTTTAATTGAGAAATTCCTAGAATTTCTGGAAAACCTGGAATTTTTCTAGTTCCTTTACCAACTTGTTTTTTGTCCTGAATATGAGGAATGTTTTGACAGTGGAACGGTTGAAATGGGTTGAAAAATGTGAAAGAAGTAGTCGAACTTAAGTGTGGAAATAGGTTACCAAAAAAAGGGAATTCCTGGAAATTTGTTGAATGTGGAAAAATGGTAGTTTGAATGTCCAGGAGGAGTTGATTGTGTTGAAGGTGGAATGGTTTGAATAGGTTGTGGGAATTGTAGAAGTTTGAAAAATGGCCAATTCATTTTGAATGGGGAAAATGCAAAAAAAAAACAAAAAAAAATGGAATTATGGGAAATACGGGAATTTTTTGGGGGGGGGAATTGTTGAGGTAAAGCACACAATTCCTGAACAGGCTGAATATTTTGAAGTTGGAACGGTTTGAATCAGATGAAAAATGTGAGAATTGTGGAACTTTGAAAATGTCCCATTCATTAGAATGGGAATTTCATAGAAATTTGGGAATTCTGGGAAAAAAGTGCATTTTTATTTTTTATTTTTTTTAAACAGTAAAAAAAAATAAAATAATTGAATGTTGTGAATGGTTGGTGTTGGAATTTTCCAAAACGGTCGAGAAATGTTGAAGTAGTAACATGTTCAATTCAGAAATGCTATCACGGAATTCCTGGAAAACCGGGAATTTTTGTCGTTTTTGCCCTGATTAAGAGGAATGTTTTGACGGTTGAAGTGGGTTGAAAAATGTGGAAAGAGTAGTGGACAGAAAAAAGGGTGAAAATAGAATTTGGAAAACTGGGATTTATGGGAATTCCTGGAATTTTTTTGAACTTGGACAAATGATCGTTTGAGTGTCCAGAATGGTGGAATGTGTTGATGTTGGAATGGTTTGAATAGCTTGAAAAATGTGGGAATTGTGCAACTTGGAAAAATGTCCCATTCATTTCAATGGGAACTTCCTGGAATTTTAGGAAATGCTGGATTTTTAGAAAATGATCAAGAGCATGAATGTCTTGAATGAGCTAAATTGGTTGATGTTGGGATTGTTTAAATGGGGCAAGCAATGTTGAATTAGTAACAATTTTTAATTGAGAAATTTCTAGAATTTCGGGAAAACCTGGAATTTTTCTAGTTCCTTTACCAACTTGTTTTTTGTCCTGAATATGAGGAATGTTTTGACAGTGGAACGGTTGAAATGGGTTGAAAAATGTGAAAGAAGTAGTCGAACTTAAGTGTGGAAATAGGTTACCAAAAAAAGGGAATTCCTGGAAATTTGTTGAATGTGGAAAAATGGTAGTTTGAATGTCCAGGAGGAGTTGATTGTGTTGAAGGGGGAATGGTTTTAATAGGTTGTGGGAATTGGAGAAGTTTGAAAAATGGCCAATTCATTTTGAATGGGGAAAAGGCAAAAAAAAATTAAAAAAAAATGGAATTATGGGAAATACGGGAATTTTTTGGGGGGGGGAATTGTTGAAGTAAAGCACACAATTCCTGAACAGGCTGAATATTTTGAAGTTGGAACGGTTTGAATCAGATGAAAAATGTGAGAATTGTGGAACTTTGAAAATGTCCCATTCATTAGAATGGGAATTTCATAGAAATTTGGGAATTCTGGGAAAAAAGTGCTTTTTTTTTTTTTAAACAGTAAAAAAAAAAAAATTGGAATGTTATGAATGGTTGGTGTTGGAATTTTTCAAAAGGGTCGAGAAATGTTGAAGTAGTAACATGTTCAATTCAGAAATGCTATCACGGAATTCCTGGAAAACCGGGAATTGTTGTCGTTTTTGCCCTGATTAAGAGGAATGTTTTGACGGTTGAAGTGGGTTGAAAAATGTGGAAAGAGTAGTGGACAGAAAAAAGGGTGAAAATAGAATTTGGAAAACTGGGATTTATGGGAATTCCTGGAATTTTTTTGAACTTGGACAAATGATCGTTTGAGTGTCCAGAATGGTGGAATGTGTTGATGTTGGAATGGTTTGAATAGCTTGAAAAATGTGGGAATTGTGCAACTTGGAAAAATGTCCCATTCATTTCAATGGGAACTTCCTGGAATTTTAGGAAATGCTGGATTTTTAGAAAATGATCAAGAGCATGAATGTCCTGAATGAGCTAAATTGGTTGATGTTGGAATTGTTTAAATGGGGCAAGCAATGTTGAATTAGTAACAATTTTTAATTGAGAAATTTCTAGGATTTCGGGAAAACCTGGAATTTTTCTAGTTCCTTTACCAACTTGTTTTTTGTCCTGAATAAGAGGAATGTTTTGACAGTGGAACGGTTGAAATGGGTTGAAAAATGTGAAAGAAGTAGTCGAACTTAAGTGTGGAAATAGGTTACCAAAAAAAGGGAATTCCTGGAAATGTGTTGAATGTGGAAAAATGGTAGTTTGAATGTCCAGGAGGAGTTGATTGTGTTGAAGGTGGAATGGTTTGAATTGGTTGTGGGAATTGGAGAAGTTTGAAAAATGGCCAATTCATTTTGAATGGGGAAAAGGCAAAAAAAAAAAAAAAAAAAATGGAATTATGGGAAATACGGGAATTTTTTTGGGGGGGGAATTGTTGAAGTAAAGCACACAATTCCTGAACAGGCTGAATATTTTGAAGTTGGAACGGTTTGAATCAGATGAAAAATGTGAGAATTGTGGAACTTTGAAAATGTCCCATTAATTAGAATGGGAATTTCATAGAAATTTGGGAATTCTGGGAAAAAAGTGCTTTTTTTTTTTTTTTAACAGTAAAAAAAAAAAAATTGGAATGTTATGAATGATTGGTGTTGGAATTTTTCAAAAGGGTCGAGAAATGTTGAAGTAGTAACATGTTCAATTCAGAAATGCTATCACGGAATTCCTGGAAAACCGGAAATTTTTCCAGTTCAAAAAACAAATTTGTTTTTTGTTCTGATTAAGAGGAATGTTTGGACGGTGGAACGGTTGAAAAATGTGAAGGAGTCGTCACCAGAAAAAAGGGTGAAAATAGGGTTTGGAAAACTAGGAATTATGGGAATTCATGGAATTTTTTTGAACTTGTAAAAAGGATAGTTTGAATGTCCAGGATGAGTGGAATATGTTGAAGGTGAAATGGTTTGAATAGCTTGAAAAATATGGAAGTTTGAAAAATGGCTAATTTGTTTTAAATGGGGAAAATTTCCCTAAAAATTGGGAAATATTTTGGAAATCCAGGATTTCTTATTTATTTTTACAATTGTTGAAAGGAGCACACAATTACTGAATATTTTAAAGTTGGAACAGTTTGAATTGGATGAAAAATGTGGGAGTTGTGGAACTTTGAAAAATGTCCCATTCTTTTCAATGGGAATTTCATGGAAATTTGGGAATTCCAGGAAAAAAGTGATTTTTTTTTTTGAAAATGGTAAAAAAAAAATTCTGAATGAGTTGAAATGGTTGGTGTTGGAATTTTTCAAAAGGGTCGAGAAATGTTGAAGTAGTAACATGTTCAATTCAGAAATGCTATCACGGAATTCCTGGAAAACCGGGAATTTTTGTCGTTTTTGCCCTGATTAAGAGGAATGTTTTGACGGTTGAAGTGGGTTGAAAAATGTGGAAAGAGTAGTGGACAGAAAAAAGGGTGAAAATAGAATTTGGAAAACTGGGATTTATGGGAATTCCTGGAATTTTTTTGAACTTGGACAAATGATCGTTTGAGTGTCCAGAATGGTGGAATGTGTTGATGTTGGAATGGTTTGAATAGCTTGAAAAATGTGGGAATTGTGCAACTTGGAAAAATGTCCCATTCATTTCAATGGGAACTTCCTGGAAATTTAGGAAATGCTGGATTTTTAGAAAATGATCAAGAGCATGAATGTCCTGAATGAGCTAAATTGGTTGATGTTGGAATTGTTTAAATGGGGCAAGCAATGTTGAATTAGTAACAATTTTTAATTGAGAAATTTCTAGAATTTCGGGAAAACCTGGAATTTTTCTAGTTCCTTTACCAACTTGTTTTTTGTCCTGAATAAGAGGAATGTTTTGACAGTGGAACGGTTGAAATGGGTTGAAAAATGTGAAAGAAGTAGTCGAACTTAAGTGTGGAAATAGGTTACCAAAAAAAGGGAATTCCTGGAAATTTGTTGAATGTGGAAAAATGGTAGTTTGAATGTCCAGGAGGAGTTGATTGTGTTGAAGGTGGAATGGTTTGAATTGGTTGTGGGAATTGTAGAAGTCTGAAAAATGGCCAATTCATTTTGAATGGGGAAAATGCAAAAAAAAAAAAAAAAAAGGAATTATGGGAAATACGGGAATTTTTTTTTTTTTTGGAATTGTTGAAGTAAAGCACACAATTCCTGAACAGGCTGAATATTTTGAAGTTGGAACGGTTTGAATCAGATGAAAAATGTGAGAATTGTGGAACTTTGAAAATGTCCCATTCATTAGAATGGGAATTTCATAGAAATTTGGGAATTCTGGGAAAAAGGTGCTTTTTTTTTCTTCTTTTTTTTTAAACAGTAAAAAAAAATAAAAAAATTGGAATGTTGTGAATGGTTGGTGTTGGAATTTTCCAAAACGGTCGAGAAATGTTGAAGTAGTAACATGTTCAATTCAGAAATGCTATCACGGAGTTCCTGGAAAACCGGGAATTTTTGTCGTTTTTGCCCTGATTAAGAGGAATGTTTTGACGGTTGAAGTGGGTTGAAAAATGTGGAAAGAGTAGTGGACAGAAAAAAGGGTGAAAATAGAATTTGGAAAACTGGGATTTATGGGAATTCCTGGAATTTTTTTGAACTTGGACAAATGATCGTTTGAGTGTCCAGAATGGTGGAATGTGTTGATGTTGGAATGGTTTGAATAGCTTGGAAAATGTGGGAATTGTGCAACTTGGAAAAATGTCCCATTCATTTCAATGGGAACTTCCTGGAAATTTGGGAAAAGATGGATTTTTAGAAAATGATCAAGAGCATGAATGTCCTGAATGAGCTAAATTGGTTGATGTTGGAATTGTTTAAATGGGGCAAGCAATGTTGAATTAGTAACAATTTTTAATTGAGAAATTTCTAGAATTTCGGGAAAACCTGGAATTTTTCTAGTTCCTTTACCAACTTGTTTTTTGTCCTGAATAAGAGGAATGTTTTGACAGTGGAACGGTTGAAATGGGTTGAAAAATGTGAAAGAAGTAGTCGAACTTAAGTGTGGAAATAGGTTACCAAAAAAAGGGAATTCCTGGAAATGTGTTGAATGTGGAAAAATGGTAGTTTGAATGTCCAGGAGGAGTTGATTGTGTTGAAGGTGGAATGGTTTGAATTGGTTGTGGGAATTGGAGAAGTCTGAAAAATGGCCAATTCATTTTGAATGGGGAAAATGCAAAAAAAAAAAAAAAAAAAAAAAAAAGGAATTATGGGAAATACGGGAAATTTTTTATTTTTTGGGAATTGTTGAAGTACAGCACACAATTCCTGAACAGGCTGAATATTTTGAAGTTGGAACGGTTTGAATCAGATGAAAAATGTTAGAATTGTGGAACTTTGAAAAATGTCCCATTCATTAGAATGGAAATTTCATAGAAATTTGGGAATTCTGGGAAAAAAGTGAATTTTTTTTTTTTTAAACAGTAAAAAAAAAAAAATTGGAATGTTATGAATGGTTGGTGTTGGAATTTTTCAAAAGGGTCGAGAAATGTTGAAGTAGTAACATGTTCAATTCAGAAATCAATTATTTATTATTATAATTCAGAAATGCTATCACGGAATTCCTGGAAAACCGGAAATTTTTCCAGTTCAAAAAACAAATTTGTTTTTTGTTCTGATTAAGAGGAATGTTTGGACGGTGGAACGGTTGAAAAATGTGAAGGAGTCGTCACCAGAAAAAAGGGTGAAAATGGGGTTTGGAAAACTAGGAATTATGGGAATTCATGGAATTTTTTTGAACTTGTAAAAAGGATAGTTTGAATGTCCAGGATGAGTGGAATATGTTGAAGGTGAAATGGTTTGAATAGCTTGAAAAATATGGAAGTTTGAAAAATGGCTAATTTGTTTTAAATGGGGAAAATTTCCCTAAAAATTGGGAAATATTTTGGAAATCCAGGATTTCTTATTTATTTTTACAATTGTTGAAAGGAGCACACAATTACTGAATATTTTAAAGTTGGAACAGTTTGAATTGGATGAAAAATGTGGGAGTTGTGGAACTTTGAAAAATGTCCCATTCTTTTCAATGGGAATTTCATGGAAATTTGGGAATTCCAGGAAAAAAGTGATTTTTTTTTTGAAATTGGTAAAAAAAAAATTCTGAATGAGTTGAAATGGTTGGTGTTGGAATTTTTCTAAACAGTCGAGAAATGTTGAAGTAGTAACATGTTCAATTCAGAAATCAATTATTTATTATTATAATTCAGAAATGGTATCACGGAATTCCTGGAATTTAGGGAAAACCGGAATTTTTCCAGTTCAAAAAACAACTTCGTTTTTTTTGTCCTAATTAAGAGGAATGTTTGGACGGTTGAAGTGGGTTGAAAAATGTGGAAGGAGTAGTGGACAGAAAAAAGGGTGAAAATAGGGTTTGGAAAACTGGGAATTATGGGAATTCCTGGAATTTTTTTGAACTTGGAAAAAGGATTGTTTGAGTGTCCAGAATGGTGGAATGTGTTGAAGGTGGAATGGTTTGAATAGGTTGAAAAATGTGGGAATTGTGCAAGTTTGAAAAATGCCAAATTTATTTTGAATGGGGAAAAAAATGTCCCGAAAAACCTGGAATTCTGGGAAATCTGGGAATTTGTCAAGGGAAAGCCTGCAATTCCCGAATAGGCTGAAGAAGAAGAAGAAGAAGAAGAAGAAGAAGAAGAAGAAGAAGAAGAAGAAGAAGAAGAAGAAGAAGAAGAAGAAAGTTGTTTTGGAGCATTCACACAATAAGTCATTTTCCAGCCTTAATAATTAATACATTCTTTGTTTTCATTAATATATGTATTGTTTTAATTAATATATGTATTGTTTTAATACAGGGAATACTTCGAAGACCTCTTCAATCCCACCAGCACGTCTTCCTATGAGGAAGCAGTGCCTGGGGAGTCTGTGGTGGGCTCTCCTATTTCTGGGGCTGAGGTTGCTGAGGTAGTTAAAAAGCTCCTCGGTGGCAAGGCCCCGGGGGTAGATGAGATCCGCCCGGAGTTCCTTAAGGCTCTGGATGCTGTGGGGCTGTCTTGGTTGACAAGACTCTGCAGCATCGCGTGGACATCGGGGGCGGTACCACTGGATTGGCAGACCGGGGTGGTGGTTCCTCTCTTTAAGAAGGGGAACCGGAGGGTGTGTTCTAACTATCGTGGGATCACACTCCTCAGCCTTCCCGGTAAGGTCTATTCAGGTGTACTGGAGCGGAGGCTACGCCGGATAGTCGAACCTCGGATTCAGGAGGAACAGTGTGGTTTTCGTCCTGGTCGTGGAACTGTGGACCAGCTCTATACTCTCGGCAGGGTCCTTGAGGGTGCATGGGAGTTTGCCCAACCAGTCTACATGTGTTTTGTGGACTTGGAGAAGGCATTCGACCGTGTCCCTCGGGAAGTCCTGTGGGGAGTGCTCAGAGAGTATGGGGTAACGGACTGTCTGATTGTGGCGGTCCGCTCCCTGTATGATCAGTGCCAGAGCTTGGTCCGCATTGCCGGCAGTAAGTCGGACACGTTTCCAGTGAGGGTTGGACTCCGCCAAGGCTGCCCTTTGTCACCGATTCTGTTCATAACTTTTATGGACAGAATTTCTAGGCGCAGTCAAGGCGTTGAGGGGATCTGGTTTGGTGGCTGCAGGATTAGGTCTCTGCTTTTTGCAGATGATGTGGTCCTGATGGCTTCATCTGGCCAGGATCTTCAGCTCTCACTGGATCGGTTCGCAGCCGAGTGTGAAGCGACTGGGATGAGAATCAGCACCTCCAAGTCCGAGTCCATGGTTCTCGCCCGGAAAATGGGTGGAGTGCCATCTCCGGGTTGGGGAGGAGATCTTGCCCCAAGTGGAGGCGTTCAAGTACCTCGGAGTCTTGTTCACGAGTGAGGGAAGAGTGGATCGTGAGATCGACAGGCGGATCGGTGCGGCGTCTTCAGTAATGCGGACGCTGTATCGATCCGTTGTGGTGAAGAAGGAGCTGAGCCGGAAGGCAAAGCTCTCAATTTACCGGTCGATCTACGTTCCCATCCTCACCTATGGTCATGAGCTTTGGGTTATGACCGAAAGGACAAGATCACGGGTACAAGCGGCCGAAATGAGTTTCCTCCGCCGGGTGGCGGGGCTCTCCCTTAGAGATAGGGTGAGAAGCTCTGCCATCCGGGGGGAGCTCAAAGTAAAGCCGCTGCTCCTCCACATGGAGAGGAGCCAGATGAGGTGGTTCGGGCATCTGGTCAGGATGCCACCCGAACGCCTCCCTAGGGAGGTGTTTAGGGCACGTCCGACCGGTAGGAGGCCGCGGGGAAGACCCAGGACACGTTGGGAAGACTATGTCTCCCGGCTGGCCTGGGAACGCCTCGGGATCCCCCGGGAGGAGCTGGACGAAGTGGCTGGGGAGAGGGAAGTCTGGGCTTCCCTGCTTAGGCTGCTGCCCCCGCGACCCGACCTCGGATAAGCGGAAGAAGATGGATGGATGGATGGATTGTTTTAATTAATATATTCTTTGTTTTGCTTCTTTACCATGAATTGATTTACGTGGACCTCGACTTAAACAAGTGTAAAAACTTATTGGGGTGTTACCATTTAGTGGTCAATTGTAGGGAATATGTACTGTACTGTGCAATCTACTAATAAAAGTCTCAATCAATCAATCAATCAATTCCTGACTTGACATTTCCTTGAAAGACTGCAGTTCAGCACTACGTCCACTAAATGTCAGCAGCGTGCCAAACATCCTCCCTTCACTATTACGCTCATAGACATGTTCTAAGGGTACGCAGCATGGAGCGCTACTACCTAGTGGCGCTGACGAGACGCGGGGCCGCCATCTTGGAGTGGTGATCCACTCCACTCAGTGCAATTCATTTGGCAGGAGCAATGAACTGTCAGCGCATTTCATTCATCTTACCTCACTGAATACCACTGATTTTCACACGCTTTTTTTGTCATACGTGTAGCTATGATAAAGGACACGTGTTTTATTATTCATAGTTTGCTTAACAGTAATAGAATATTCTTATATGCTATAAGCGACCAGACGTCCGAGATCAAAACTGGGAATATAATCCCAGAGAAGGGGGAAAAAAGGGTCAGCTATTTTTAAGTTGAAGAAACAATATGATTAGGTTATATATACATGCTACATAAACAATGTATGAATACATTAGATCAATCAATCAATCAATCAATCAATGTTTATTTATATAGCCCTAAATCACAAGTGTCTCAAAGGGCTGCACAAGCCACAACGACATCCTCGGTATAGCCCACATAAGGGCAAGGAAAAACTCACCCCAGTGGGACGTCGATGTGAATGACTATGAGAAACCTTGGAGAGGACCGCATATGTGGGTAACCCCCCCCCCCCCCCCCCCCCTCTAGGGAGACCGAATGCAATGGATGTCGAGTGGGTCTAACATAATATTGTGAGAGTCCAGTCCATAGTGGATCCAGCATAACAGTAAGAGTCCAGTCCACAGATATCTATATATCTTATAGACTGTACCCAGGGCCGGCCCGTGGCATAGGCCGTATAGGCAAATGCTAAGGGCGCCGTCCATCAGGGGGCGCCACGCCAGTTCCACAAATGTATCATGACCAGGGAAGAAAAAAGAGAAAAGAAGAGGAGGAGAAACGAGAAAAGACAGAGGTAGCAGGTAGGTAACGTTAGCCTACATGAAATTATTTGTCTGTTACAGAATGTGATAGTAACCTGGCTTTTTAGCATTAAGCTAATGTTACATGATTCGGCAATTGCTAATCAATAAATAGGTAGTTCTGTTTTAACGTCGGGTTAATATTGTGGAGGGGGCTAAATTGTTATGGAAAATAATAATGTAACGTTAGGTAATTACAGTACTCCCACCTTACATTCCTCAGGGACATTTGTATTAGATCTTTTAAGCAGGTGTTTTTTGTTTACATTGTTATTGCCTTCTGGTTAGCTAATGTTTGCCCTGCAGGTAATAGTCACTTTTCCACCCCTTTATACAGGTAAAAGCCAGTAAATTAGAATATTTTGAAAAACTTGATTTATTTCAGTAATTGCATTCAAAAGGTGTAACTTGTACATTATATTTATTCATTGCACACAGACTGATGCATTCAAATGTTTATTTCATTTAATTTTGATGATTTGAAGTGGCAACAAATGAAAATCCAAAATTCCGTGTGTCACAAAATTAGAATATTACTTAAGGCTAATACAAAAAAGGGATTTTTAGAAATGTTGGCCAACTGAAAAGTATGAAAATGAAAAATATGAGCATGTACAATACTCAATACTTGGTTGGAGCTCCTTTTGCCTCAATTACTGCGTTAATGCGGCGTGGCATGGAGTCGATGAGTTTCTGGCACTGCTCAGGTGTTACGAGAGCCCAGGTTGCTCTGATAGTGGCCTTCAACTCTTCTGCGTTTTTGGGTCTGGCATTCTGCATCTTCCTTTTCACAATACCCCACAGATTTTCTATGGGGCTAAGGTCAGGGGAGTTGGCGGGCCAATTTAGAACAGAAATACCATGGTCCGTAAACCAGGCACGGGTAGATTTTGCGCTGTGTGCAGGCGCCAAGTCCTATTGGAACTTGAAATCTCCATCTCCATAGAGCAGGTCAGCAGCAGGAAGCATGAAGTGCTCTAAAACTTGCTGGTAGACGGCTGCGTTGACCCTGGATCTCAGGAAACAGAGTGGACCGACACCAGCAGATGACATGGCACCCCAAACCATCACTGATGGTGGAAACTTTACACTAGACTTCAGGCAACGTGGATCCTGTGCCTCTCCTGTCTTCCTCCAGACTCTGGGACCTCGATTTCCAAAGGAAATGCAAAATTTGCATGGTTGGGTGATGGTTTGGGGTGCCATGTCATCTGCTGGTGTCGGTCCACTCTGTTTCCTGAGATCCAGGGTCAACGCAGCCGTCTACCAGCAAGTTTTAGAGCACTTCATGCTTCCTGCTGCTGACCTGCTCTATGGAGATGGAGATTTCAAGTTCCAACAGGACTTGGCGCCTGCACACAGCGCAAAATCTACCCGTGCCTGGTTTACGGACCATGGTATTTCTGTTCTAAATTGGCCCGCCAACTCCCCTGACCTTAGCCCCATAGAAAATCTGTGGGGTATTGTGAAAAGGAAGATGCAGAATGCCAGACCCAAAAACGCAGAAGAGTTGAAGGCCACTATGAGAGCAACCTGGGCTCTCATAACACCTGAGCAGTGCCAGAAACTCATCCACTCCATGCCACGCCGCATTAACGCAGTAATTGAGGCAAAAGGAGCTCCAACCAAGTATTGAGTATTGTACATGCTCATATTTTTCATTTTCATACTTTTCAGTTGGCCAACATTTCTAAAAATCCCTTTTTTGTATTAGCCTTAAGTAATATTCTAATTTTGTGACACACGGAATTTTGGATTTTCATTTGTTGCCACTTCAAATCATCAAAATTAAATGAAATAAACATTTGAATGCATCAGTCTGTGTGCAATGAATAAATATAATGTACAAGTTACACCTTTTGAATGCAATTACTGAAATAAATCAAGTTTTTCAAAATATTCTAATTTACTGGCTTTTACCTGTATATTAGGTATAGTTGTAAGTAAAAAAAAAAAAAAAGGTCAAAGACAAAGCTATTCGGTTTCTTGTGAGTATATACACTTCACTGCAGATGTGGGGGGGCGCCACCTAAAATCTTGCCTAGGGCGCCAGATTGGTTAGGGCCGGCCTGACTGTACCTCTGTTGCTGCAGCAGCAGAGAGTTTATTCTGTCTTGACACTTTGTATTGATATTTTCTATTACATTCTTCCCTTAAATGATCATGTTTACACTGATTGTTTTATATGTATGTTTTTATGTATGTCGCTTTGGATAAAAGCGTCTGCCAAATACTTCAACATAAACATATATAAACACCTGAAAGTCTTTATATCAGCTAAAACCACCAATCTGTTTCACTGAATTCAGAATACAACCGCATTCTGTCTTACCCAACAATGTTAGTATTTGAATATTGTTACTTGAAGACTTATTCCTGGTTACAATTATACTGTTAAGAAAGTATTGTCTTATACTTTGCCTAAAATGAGAATGCATCATAATCAGTGGCGGCTGGTGAATTTAGTTTTAGGTGGGGCTGAAAGTTTGTAAAGCAAACCCCTGTAGGGGGGTCATCCTGCCCCAGAAGATTTCTTTGTGATTTTGCACATACAAATGAAGCATTCTGACAAAATAATGAAGACAAAATAGAACATTTCATAGGTTTGTAGAGAACTATATACAATATGCACACTGAAGGCATGATGCCACCATAGGTTTCAACTTTATGTTATTCAAGTATGACATTTTTAAATGTATTAATTGACAAGCAATTCTATTATGGTCATACTCTTGTTTGCTAGCGGCTACGATTTCAGTACTATTGAAGATCTTTGTTCCTTCTCAACTCTGTGGTAATATTCTTTTCACAAAATACAACCAACAGCATTGGCCTTGTTAGGCCTATTTTAGGGGGGCTCAAGCCGCATTTTCTCTGCGACCTTGCTTGCGGTCCTGCAGGTGTACAAAGCACACAGCACTGCAGAACAAGAACGTGAACAGATGCGAAATGGACATAAGAAACTTTTTCAAGAAAGTAAGTATTCATCACTGCTTGTAGTAAAATGTATTAACTCCACTTTACACCAAGTCTGTGTTTGACAAAAAGTTACATTCCCGCTGTAAAACAATGCTGCTACTTGGTTAGCTAGTTAGCCTGAAATGCATCATGAAGGTCCTGGTTATTTATAAAGTTAAATGTGCACTCTTTTTTACCATTTGCTATCTTTGGAGTTACTTCCTTTCACTTTACACATGGAGGAGAACAGGAGCTGAGCTCATTCACGTATGACTATCATCAGTAGATAATAATAATAATCACTCCACAACCCCTATTGACCTGTAGGAGTCAGAGCAGAGGAGCACAGAAAGTGAGAGGGGAGAGGTCTCTACTGGAAAGGTGAGTAGGAGAATAATGATACATACAAATAAATATTAAAGCATTTTTTTTTTTTAAATGGCTTATCAATAAGTAATTTGTTTTATTTGATTGATATATATATATATATATATATATATATATATATATATATATATATATATATATATATATATATATATATATATATATATATATATATATATGTCCTTACGATACATCACCAGAATGATTGACAATTAGGAGGACCAATAGTCAACATGATCCACAACATCCTTTAGTATACTTTTAAGTCTTTCATATATATATATGTGTATGTATATATATATATATATATATATATATATATATATATATATATATATATATATATACATATTAAGTCTTTCATACATATGTGTATATATATATATATATATATATATATATATATATGTATGTAAGACTTAATATGTATATATATATATATATATATATATATATATATATATATATATATATATATATATATATGTATGAAAGACTTAATATGTATATGTATATATATAAACCAACAAAGGATGTAACTGTCGAAAGAAACCTGATTGCCCTCTCAACGGGGGGTGCTTACAAACATCAGTTGTCTACCAATCTAAGGTAATACGCAAGGACATTAACACATCCGACACATATGTAGGATTAACCGAGGGAGAATTCAAAACCAGATGGAACAATCACAAGGCTTCTTTCAGGAACAAAAACCTGCGAAATACCACAGAACTCAGCAAACACATTTGGGACCTCAAAGACAATAATGTTGAATATTCAATAACATGGCAAATTATTGCATCCAGCACACCTTACAATAGTGGTAATAAAAGATGCAACCTATGCTTGAAAGTGAAACTGTTTATTATTTACCGTCCAGACCTGTCATCCCTCAACAAGCGCAGCGAAATTGTAACAACATGCCGCCATAGACGGAAACACCTCCTAGGTAACACATGAGCCAATCCCCACGCCCCTAGGTCAGCCTGTACCCACCCACTCTGTGCCCTATATAAACCATGGTATGCGAATGCTCCCATTAAAATCTCCTGATGATTGAGGGTACCCCCCCTCATGAAACAGGCCTGTAGAGATTAAATAGTCTTGTGATTTTTTTCCCACACATACATATATATATATATATATATATATATATATATATATATATATATATATATATATATATATATGTCTTAATAAGGTTATCCAAAAAATAGTGCTCGATACCGTAGTAGAGCGCAAGATATGTATGTGTGGGAAAAAAATCACAAGACTATTTCATCTCTACAGGCCTGTTTCATGAGGGGGGGTACCCTCAATCATCAGGATGATTGAGGGTACCCCCCCTCATGAAACAGGCCTGTAGAGATGAAATAGTCTTGTGATGTTTTTCCCCACACAAACATATATATATATATATATATATATATATATATATATATATATATATATATATATATATATATATATATATATATATATATATATATATATATATATATATACATACATATTAAGTCTTTCATACATACATATATATATATATATATATATATATATATATATATATATATATGTATGTATATATATATATATTTATATATATATATATATATATATATATATATATATATATATATATATATACATATATATATATATATAAGAAAAACCCAGTGCTCGTGCACTACGTTCGCTCGCATCCTGTGCATCTCCTGGGGGCTAAGACCCCCCGTCCTTAAAAGCTAGTGACGCCCCTGAAACAGTACGTTAATGATAAATCGTGCTTGTGAAAAGTAATCCCCCGATTCCTATTTTCAACAGTCCGCTCATTTGAGCAGGAAAATGCTGAACACCATCGTTGTTTTCTACCGTGAATAGATTAACGTGGACCCCGACTTAAACAAGTTGAAAAACTTATTGGGGTGTTACCATTTAGTGGTCAATTGCACAGAATATGTACTGTACTGTGCAATCTACTAATAAAAGTCTTAATCAATACCTTATTTATTATTTATTAGCCTTTATTTAACCAGGTAAAATCCCATTGAGATCAAAGATCTCTTTTCCAAGGGAGACCTGGCCAAGAGGGCAGCAGCAAGGTTACATTAAAAACAGTAAACAAATACATAAAACATCACATTTACAACATTAAAACTTGCTGACATGACACATGTGCATACAGACAAGGTAGACTGCAGTCCTTTCACAGAAGCTTTAAACTCATTCAACGTAACTAGGGTTTGAAGTTTAATGTTCGATTGTAGGTTATTCCAAGCCTTCGGTGCTGAAAACCTAAATGCTTTCTTGCCCAGTTCAGTTCTTACTTTGGGGACGACAAATTGCAGAACATTCATTGAACGAAGATTGTGACTTCCTTGTTTCTTTGTTAAAAGACAAGACAGATAAGATGGAGTGATACCCAGAATGGTTTTGTAGATGAAAACATACCAATGATTGAGGCGTCCAGCACATAAAGATGTCCAGTTAACCATTGAGTATAACACACAATGGTGAGTAAGGGGAGCGCAGTTGGTAATGAATCTCAGTGCCCCGTGGTACACACTATCCAGCTTGTGCAGACAATCAGCAGTAGCATTCATGTACAACACATCTCCATAGTCAATAACAGGTAAAAAGGTTGTTTCCACCAATTTCTCTTTCACAGTAAAAGAAAAGCAAAACTTGTTTCTATAATAAAATCCCAGTAAAAGTTTCAGTTTTTTTACAACATACTGAATGTGCTCCTTAAAACTCAAGTGGTCATCAATTAAAAATCCTAAATATTTAAAAGCAGATACTAACATAATTTGTTGCCCATTTCTTGTTAAAATGTTCTCACACAGTGATGATCTTACAGTTTTTGATGTGGTAAAGAGTATACACTTTGTTTTCTCTGCATTTAAAACCAGTTGAAGATAGCAAAGTTGTTCTTGTACTCTGTCAAATAATGCATGTTGTAGATATTTAAAAGCCTCAGCAAGAGTGGGTGCTGTGCAGTATATGACAGTATCATCAGCATAGAAATGGAAAGTTGAGTTCGGAATATTCTGTCCAAGATTATTTATGTAAATAGTGAATAATAAGGGGCCCAACACAGAACCTTGAGGGACACCCTTTTTCACTTGCAGTACGTCCGAGGAGGAACCTTCTATCTGAACAGCCTGAGTTCTACTTGTGAGGTAATTTGCAAACCATCCAACTGCTTGCTGAGAAAAACCAATAGCTGAAAGACGTTTGATTAAAATTACATGATCAACAGTATCAAATGCCTTTGAAAAGTCAATCAAGAGGGACAGACAGCACTGCTGTACCTGTCAACTGTCAATTTAAGCTGCTCGCCGGCTCCGCGCCACCACTTCAAGATGGCGGCCCAATTTCTCGCGTCACAGCAGCCAATGCTGCGTCTACTTTTCTGCCTCACCAAACGGATAAAACAGTCATAAAGAAAGTCGTACGTTAGAACGCTAACCGTTTATTTCTTAAAAAGCGTCCTAATATTTGTGTGTGTCTCGGTTCAAATAAACTTTATTATTACCGCGTAGCTAAAAAAAACTAAACAAAATAAGGCCAAACCGGAAGTGCAGGGATGCTCCTCCCGCGCATGCGCAGTGGAACGCGCGCAGCTGTCGCACAATGGCCGCCTCTGCTGCAGGAATAAACAAGCAGGGCGCCACCATGACCACCATGGAGCCGTGCGGCCGACACGGCAGGGCGGCGAGCGGAGGCGCCGTTAAGGTCGGCTTGTTTATTCAAACTTGAAAAGAAACAAAAAAAAATGGCGGTGTTTGGGTGCGTTTTTTTTTTTTTTTTTGCCATAGACGCAGTGAGCAGATTTGCCTTCGTGCTTCGTTAAAATGTCTAAAATGGACAGCTAGCCTCCTTTAAAATAACATTTGACTACTACGTGTCCAAACACCTGCTTTGTTGACAACACCTGTTTGTTTGTAGAGCTGCACATGCTACATGCTAACGATGCTACATTCTTCTCCGCCGCTAGTTGGCGCCAAAGACGCTGACAAGGATGGAATTATTAGTAATTAAAGTTGCGCATGCGCTTACAGGTGCTGGAGTGCGGCGTGTGCGAGGACGTCTTCTCCCTGCAGGGGGACAAGGTGCCCCGGCTCCTGCTGTGCGGGCACACCGTGTGCCACGACTGCCTCACCCGCCTGCCACTCCACGGCCGGGCGGTCCGCTGCCCCTTCGACCGGCAGGTCACCGAGCTGGGTGAGCGCCTCGCCTTCAAAATAAAGCCACGTTGCGATGTTAAAAAAAGGTAGAATTTTCCCCCAACCGCTTTCCTTCGAGAAGAATCACGATGCCCAAAATCTAACGTGCTAATCGTTAGCTGGCAAATGGAGCGAGATTTGATCGCAGGCTACTAGATCGGTAATCGCTAGCTAGCTTAAATGCCAACATGAACACAATAATAGAATTAACGTTTTTATTTTAAACTACCGTGCTAATCGTTAGCTGGCAAATAGAGCGAGATTTGATCGCAAGCCACTAGAGCGGTAATCGCTAGCCAGCTTGAATGCCAACATGAACACAATAATATGATTAAAGTTTTTATTTTAAACTACCGTGCTAATCATTAGCTGGCAAATGGAGCTAAATTTGCTCGCGGGCTACTAGAGCGGTAATCGCTAGCTAGCTTAAATGCCAACATGAACACAATAATAGAATTAACGTTTTTATTTTAAACTACCGTGCTACTCGTTAGCTGGCAAATGGAGCAAAATTTGCTCGCGGGCTACTAGAGCGGTAATCGCTAGCTAGCTTAAATGCCAACATGAACACAATAATAGAATTAACGTTTTTATTTTAAACTACCGTGCTAATCGTTAGCTGGCAAATAGAGCGAGATTTGATTGCAGGCTACTAGAGCGGTAATCGCTAGCTAGCTTAAATGCCAACATGAACACAATAATAGAATTAACGTTTTTATTTTAAACTACCGTGCTAATCGTTAGCTGGCAAATAGAGCAAAATTTGCTCGCGGGCTACTAGAGCGGTAATCGCTAGCTAGCTTAAATGCCAACATGAACACAATAATAGAATTAACGTTTTTATTTTAAACTACCGTGCTAATCGTTAGCTGGCAAATAGAGCGAGATTTGATTGCAGGCTACTAGAGCGGTAATCGCTAGCTAGCTTAAATGCCAACATGAACACAATAATAGAATTAACGTTTTTATTTTAAACTACCGTGCTAATCGTTAGCTGGCAAATAGAGCGAGATTTGATCGCAGGCTACTAGAGCGGTAACCGCTAGCTAGCTTGAATGCCAACATGAACACAATAATAGAATTAATGTTTTTATTTTAAACTACCGTGCTAATCGTTAGCTGGCAAATGGAGCAAAATTTTCCCACGGGCTACTAGAGCGGTAATCGCTAGCTAGCTTAAATGCCAACATGAACACAATAATAGAATTAACGTTTTTATTTTAAACTACCGTGCTAATCGTTAGCTGGCAAATGGAGCAAAATTTGCTCGCAGGCTACTAGAGCGGTAATCGCTAGCTAGCTTAAATGCCAACATGAACACAATAATAGAATTAACGTTTTTATTTTAAACTACCGTGCTAATCGTTAGCTGGCAAATAGAGCGAGATTTGATTGCAGGCTACTAGAGCGGTAATCGCTAGCTAGCTTAAATGCCAACATGAACACAATAATAGAATTAATGTTTTTATTTTAAACTACCGTGCTAATCGTTAGCTGGCAAATGGAGCAAAATTTGCTCGCGGGCTACTAGAGCGGTAATCGCTAGCTGGCTTAAATGCCAACATGAACACAATAATAGAATTAACGTTTTTATTTTAAACTACCGTGCTAATCGTTAGCTGGCAAATAGAGCGAGATTTGATCGCAGGCTACTAGAGCGGTAATCGCTAGCTAGCTTGAATGCCAACATGAACACAATAATATGAGTAACGTTTTTATTTTAAACTACCGTGCTAATCGTTAGCTGGCAAATGGAGCTAAATTTGCTCGCGGGCTACTAGAGCGGTAATCGCTAGCTAGCTTGAATGCCAACATGAACACAATAATAGAATTAATGTTTTTATTTTAAACTACCGTGCTAATCGTTAGCTGGAAAATGGAGCGAAAATTACTCACGGGCTACTAGAGCGGTAATCGCTAGCCAGCTTGAATGCCAACATGAACACAATAATATGATTAACGTTTTTATTTTAAACTACCGTGCTAATCGTTAGCTGGCAAATGGAGCTAAATTTGCTCGCGGGCTACTAGAGCGGTAATCGCTAGCTAGCTTGAATGCCAACAGGAACACAATAATATAATTAACGTTTTTATTTTAAACTACCGTGCTAATCGTTAGCTGGCAAATGGAGCGAGATTAGATCGGAGGCTACTAGAGCGGTAATCGCTAGCTAGCTTGAATGCCAACATGAACACAATAATATGATTAACGTTTTTATTTTAAACTACCGTGCTAATCGTTAGCTGGCAAATGGAGCTAAATTTGCTCGCGGGCTACTAGAGCGGTAATCGCTAGCTAGCTTGAATGCCAACATGAACACAATAATATGATTAACGTTTTTATTTTAAACTACCGTGCTAATCGTTAGCTGGCAAATGGAGCAAAATTTGCTCGCGGGCTACTAGAGCGGTAATCGCTAGCTAGCTTAAATGCCAACATGAACACAATAATAGAATTAACGTTTTTATTTTAAACTACCGTGCTAATCGTTAGCTGGCAAATGGAGCTAAATTTGCTCGCGGGCTACTAGAGCGGTAATCGCTAGCTAGCTTGAATGCCAACATGAACACAATAATATAATTAACGTTTTTATTTTAAACTACCGTGCTAATCGTTAGCTGGCAAATAGAGCGAGATTTGATTGCAGGCTACTAGAGCGGTAATCGCTAGCTAGCTTGAATGCCAACATGAACACAATAATATGATTAACGTTTTTATTTTAAACTACCGTGCTAATCGTTAGCTGGCAAATGGAGCAAAATTTGCTTGCGGGCTACTAGAGCGGTAATCGCTAGCTAGCTTAAATGCCAACATGAACACAATAATAGAATTAACGTTTTTATTTTAAACTACCGTGCTAATCGTTAGCTGGCAAATGGAGCAAAATTTGCTCGCAGGCTACTAGAGCGGTAATCGCAAGCTAGCTTAAATGCCAACACGAACACAATAATAGAATTAACGTTTTTATTTTAAACTACCGTGCTAATCGTTAGCTGGCAAATAGAGCGAGATTTGATTGCAGGCTACTAGAGCGTTAATCGCTTGCTAGCTTGAATGCCAACATGAACACAATAATATGATTAACGTTTTTATTTTAAACTACCGTGCTAATCGTTAGCTGGCAAATGGAGCTAAATTTGCTCGCGGGCTACTAGAGCGGTAATCGCTAGCTAGCTTGAATGCCAACAGGAACACAATAATATAATTAACGTTTTTATTTGAAACTACCGTGCTAATCGTTAGCTGGAAAATGGAGCGAAAATTACTCGCGGGCTGCTAGAGCGGTAATCGCTAGCCAGCTTAAATGCCAACATGAACACAATAATATAATTCATGTTTTTATTTTAAACTATCGTGCTAATCGTTGGCTGGCTACTAGAGCGGTAATCGCCAGCTAGTTTGAATGCCAACATGAACACAATAATATAATGTTTTTATTTTAAACTATCGTGCTAATCGTTGGCTGGCTACTAGAACATTAATCCCTAGCTAGTTCAAATGCTAACATGAATACAACAATTGAATTATTCATGTTTTTATTTTAAACTTGCATGCTAATTGTTAGCTGCCAACAAGTGTGCTAATCGCTAGCTGGAAAATTGCGCTTTAATCTTTAGCAAGCGTAAATACCAACGTGAATACAATAATAATATTAACTAACAGATAGTTGGCTGATCTTTACTTTAAGACGCGTAGCGAAGCATCTCCCACATCTGTAACTGACTGACAGTTTGCTGAGCTTTACTTCAAGACGTGTAGCGAAGCCTTCTTTCTTTAAGAAGTCTAGTGAAGCCTGTAGCTGACTGATGGATACTTATCCAAGCTTTACTTTAAGAAGTGTAGTGAAGCCTTTTGTTTTGTTTTTTCGATCAAACTTTCAGTTTTCACGTCGGTAGTTGACAGATAGTTGGCTGAACTTTACTTTAATACACGTAGCGAAGCCTGTTTTTTTCCTTTCTTTTTTTGTCAAATTTTCAGCTCTCTCGCCTGTAGCTGACAGTTTTCCGAGCTTTGATTCAAGACGTGTAGCGAAGCCTTCTTTCTTTAAGAAATGTAGCAAAGCTGACTGACAGATAGTTGACTGAACTCTACTTTAAGACGCGTAGCTAAGCCTGCCTTTTTTTTCCTTTTTTTTTTACGGCTGAACTTCTAGCTCCCACGTCTGTAGATGACCAAACTTTACTTTTAAGACATGCAGCGAAGCCTGCATTTATTTATTTATTTTTTTACGCTCAAACTTTCAGCTCCCTTACTGGCAAATAGCTGGCTAAACTTTACTTTAAGACGCGTAGCGAAGCCTGAATTATTATTTTTTTACGCTCAAACTTTCAGCTCCCTGACTGACAGATAGTTGACTGAACTTTACTTTAAGACGCGTAGCAAAGCCTGCCTCTTTTTTTTTTTTTTTTTACCATCAGACTTTTAGCTCCCACGTCTGTAGAGGACTAAACTTTACTTTAAGACGTGTAGCGAAGCCTGCATTTATTTATTTTTTGCCTTAAACTTTCAGCTCCCTGACTGACAGATGGTTGGCTGAACTTTACTTTAAGATGCTTAGCGAAGCCTGCCTCTTTGTTTTTTTTTATGGTTGAACTTTCAGCTCCCACGTCTGTAGATGACTAAACTTGACTTTAAGACATGTAGCAAAGCCTGCATTTATTTATTTATTTTTTGGCTCAAACTTTTAGCTCCCTGACTGACAGATAGTTGGCTGAACTTTACTTTAAGACGTGTAGCAAAGCCTGCCTTTTAGTTTTTCTTGCAATCAGACTTTTAGCTCCCTCGCCTGTAGCTGACAGTGTGCCGAGCTTTGATTCAAGACGTGTAGCGAAGCCTTCTTTCTTAAAGTGTAGTGAAGCCTTTCTTTTTTTTTAAGGATCAAACTCTCAGCTCCCACATCTGTAGATGACTAAACTTGACTTTAAGACATGTAGCGAAGCCTGCATTTATCTATTTTTTTACGCTCAAACTTTCAGCTCCCTGACTGACAGATAGTTGGCTGAACTTTACTTTAAGACACGTAGCGAAGCCTGCTTTTTAGTTTTTCTTACAATCAGACTTTTAGCTCCCACGTCTCTAGCTGACTGACAGATGGTTGGCTGAACTTTACTTTAAGACGCGTAGCGAAGCCTGCCTCTTTTATTTTGCGGTCGAACTTTCAGCTCCCACGTCTGTAGATGACTAAAATTTACTTTAAGACATGTAGCGAAGCCTGCATTTATTTATTTATTTTTTGGCTCAAACTTTCAGCTCCCTGACTGACAGATGGTTGGCTGAACTTTACTTTAAGATGCGTAGAGAAGCCTGCCTTTTGTTTTTTTTACAGTCGAACTTTCAGCTCCCACTTCTGTTGAGGAGTAAACTTTACTTTAAGACATGTAGCGAAGCCTGCATTTATTAATTTTTTTATGCTCGAACTTTCAGCTCCCTGACTGACAGATAGTTGGCTGAACTTTACTTTAAGACATGTAGCGAAGCCTGCATTTATTAATTTTTTTATGCTCGAACTTTCAGCTCCCTGACTGACAGATGGTTGGCTGGACTTTACTTTAAGACTCGTAGCAAAGCCTGTTTTTTTTTTTTTTTTTTTTTGCGGTCGAACTTTCAGCTTCCACGTCTGTAGAGGAGTAAACTTTACTTTAAGACATGTAGCGAAGCCTGCATTTATAAAAAAAAAATACGCTTGAACTTTCAGCTCCCTGACTGACAGATAGTTGGCTGAACTTTACTTTAAGACACGTAGCGAAGCCTGCTTTTTAGTTTTTCTTACAATCAGACTTTTAGCTCCCACGTCTCTAGCTGACTGACGGATGGTTGGCTGAACTTTACTTTATGACGCGTAGCGAAGCCTGCCTTTTGTGTTTTTTTACGGTCGAACTTTCAGCTCCCACGTCTGTAGAGGAGTAAACTTTACTTTAAGACATGTAGCGAAGCCTGCATTTATTTATTTATTTTTTGGCTCAAACTTTCAGCTCCCTGACTGACAGATGGTTGGCTGAACTTTACTTTAAGACGCGTAGCAAAGCCTGCCTTTTGTGTTTTTTTACGGTCGAACTTTCAGCTCCCACGTCTGTAGAGGAGTAAACTTTACTTTAAGACATGTAGCGAAGCCTGCATTTATTAATTTTTTTACGCTCGAACTTTCAGCTCCTTGACTGACAGATAGTTGGCTGAACTTTACTTTAAGACACGTAGCGAAGCCTGCTTTTTAGTTTTTCTTACAATCAGACTTTTAGCTCCCACGTCTCTAGCTGACTGACAGATGGTTGGCTGAACTTTACTTTAAGACGCGTAGCGAAGCCTGCCTCTTTTATTTTGCGGTCGAACTTTCAGCTCCCACGTCTGTAGATGACTAAAATTTACTTTAAGACATATAGCGAAGCCTGCATTTATTTATTTATTTTTTGGCTCAAACTTTCAGCTCCCTGACTGACAGATGGTTGGCGGAACTTTACTTTAAGACGCGTAGCGAAGCCTGCCTTTTGTTTTGTTTTTTACGGTCGAACTTTCAGCTCCCACGTCTGTAGAGGAGTAAACTTTACTTTAAGACATGTAGCGAAGCCTGCATTTATTAATTTTTTTTACGCTCGAACTTTCAGCTCCCTGACTGACAGATAGTTGGCTGAACTTTACTTTAAGACACGTAGCGAAGCCTGCATTTTGGTTTTTTTTACGGTCGAACTTTCAGCTCCCACGTCTGTAGAGGAGTAAACTTTACTTTAAGACATGTAGCGAAGCCTGCTTTTATTAATTTTTTTATGCTCGAACTTTCAGCTCCCTGACTGACAGATAGTTGGCTGAACTTTACTTTAAGACACGTAGCAAAGCCTGCTTTTTAGTTTTTCTTACAATCAGACTTTTAGCTCCCACGTCTCTAGCTGACTGACAGATGGTTGGCTGAACTTTACTTTAAGACGCGTAGCGAAGCCTGCCTCTTTTATTTTGCGGTCGAACTTTCAGCTCCCACGTCTGAAAATGACTAAAATTTACTTTAAGACATGTAGCAAAGCCTGCATTTATTTATTTATTTTTTGGCTCAAACTTTCAGCTCCCTGACTGACAGATGGTTGGCTGAACTTTATTTTAAGATGTGTAGCGAAGCCTGCCTTTTGTTTGTTTTTTTCGGTCGAACTTTCAGCTCCCACGTCTGTAGAGGAGTAAACTTTACTTTAAGACATGTAGCGAAGCCTGCATTTATTAATTTTTTTACGCTCGAACTTTCAGCTCCCTGACTGACAGATAGTTGGCTGAACTTTACTTTAAGACACGTAGCGAAGCCTGCTTTTTAGTTTTTCTTACAATCAGACTTTTAGCTCCCACGTCTCTAGCTGACTGACAGATGGTTGGCTGAACTTTACTTTAAGACGCGTAGCGAAGCCTGCCCCTTTTTTTTTTGCGATCCAAACTTTCAGCTCCCACGTCTGTAGATGACTAAAATTTACTTTAAGACATATAGCGAAGCCTGCATTTATTTATTTATTTTTTAGCTCAAACTTTCAGCTCCCTGACTGACAGATGGTTGGCTGGACTTTACTTTAAGACGCGTAGCGAAGCCTGCATTTTGGGTTTTTTTACGGTCGAACTTTCAGCTCCCACGTCTGTAGAGGAGTAAACTTTACTTTAAGACATGTAGCGAAGCCTGCATTTATTAATTTTTTTATGCTCGATCTTTCAGCTCCCTGACTGACAGATAGTTGGCTGAACTTTACTTTAAGACACGTAGCAAAGCCTGCTTTTTAGTTTTTCTTACAATCAGACTTTTAGCTCCCACGTCTCTAGCTGACTGACAGATGGTTGGCTGAACTTTACTTTAAGACGCGTAGCGAAGCCTGCCTCTTTTATTTTGTGGTCGAACTTTCAGCTCCCACGTCTGAAAATGACTAAAATTTACTTTAAGACATGTAGCGAAGCCTGCATTTATTTATTTATTTTTTGGCTCAAACTTTCAGCTCCCTGACTGACAGATGGTTGGCTGAACTTTATTTTAAGATGTGTAGCGAAGCCTGCCTTTTGTTTTGTTTTTTACGGTCGAACTTTCAGCTCCCACGTCTGTAGAGGAGTAAACTTTACTTTAAGACATGTAGCGAAGCCTGCATTTATAAAAAAAAAAAAATTACGCTTGAACTTTCAGCTCCTTGACTGACAGATAGTTGGCTGAACTTTACTTTAAGACACGTAGCGAAGCCTGCTTTTTAGTTTTTCTTACAATCAGACTTTTAGCTCCCACGTCTCTAGCTGACTGACAGATGGTTGGCTGAACTTTACTTTAAGACGCGTAGCGAAGCCTGCCCCTTTTTTTTTTTTTGCGATCCAAACTTTCAGCTCCCACGTCTGTAGATGACTAAAATTTACTTTAAGACATATAGCGAAGCCTGCGTTTATTTATTTATTTTTTGGCTCAAACTTTCAGCTCCCTGACTGACAGATGGTTGGCTGGACTTTACTTTAAGACGCGTAGCGAAGCCTGTTTTTTTGGTGTGTTTTTTTACGGTCGAACTTTCAGCTCCCACGTCTGTAGAGGAGTAAACTTTACTTTAAGACATGTAGCGAAGCCTGCATTTATTAATTTTTTTACGCTCGAACTTTCAGCTCCCTGACTGACAGATAGTTGGCTGAACTTTACTTTAAGACACGTAGCGAAGCCTGCTTTTTAGTTTTTCTTACAATCAGACTTTTAGCTCCCACGTCTCTAGCTGACTGACAGATGGTTGGCTGAACTTTACTTTAAGACGCGTAGCGAAGCCTGCCTCTTTTATTTTGCGGCCGAACTTTCAGCTCCCACGTCTGTAGATGACTAAAATTTACTTTAAGACATGTAGCGAAGCCTGCATTTATTTATTTATTTTTTGGCTCAAACTTTCAGCTCCCTGACTGACAGATGGTTGGCTGAACTTTATTTTAAGATGTGTAGCGAAGCCTGCCTTTTGTTTGTTTTTTACGGTCGAACTTTCAGCTCCCACGTCTGTAGAGGAGTAAACTTTACTTTAAGACATGTAGCGAAGCCTGCATTTATAAAAAAAATTACGTTTGAACTTTCAGCTCCCTGACTGACAGATAGTTGGCTGAACTTTACTTTAAGACACGTAGCGAAGCCTGCTTTTTAGTTTTTCTTACAATCAGACTTTTAGCTCCCACGTCTCTAGCTGACTGACAGATGGTTGGCTGAACTTTACTTTAAGACGCGTAGCGAAGCCTGCCCCTTTTTTTTTTTTTTGCGATCCAAACTTTCAGCTCCCACGTCTGTAGATGACCAAAATTTACTTTAAGACATATAGCGAAGCCTGCGTTTATTTATTTATTTTTTGGCTCAAACTTTCAGCTCCCTGACTGACAGATGGTTGGCTGGACTTTACTTTAAGACGCATAGCGAAGCCTGTTTTTTTTTTTTTTTTTTTTTTTTTTTTTTTTTACGGTCGAACTTTCAGCTCCCACGTCTGTAGAGGAGTAAACTTTACTTTAAGACATGTAGCGAAGCCTGCATTTATTAATTTGTTTACGCTCGAACTTTCAGCTCCCTGACTGACAGATAGTTGGCTGAACTTTATTTTAAGACACGTAGCGAAGCCTGCTTTTTTTTTTTTTTTTTTGCGATCCAAACTTTCAGCTCCCACGTCTGTAGATGACTAAAATTTACTTTAAGACATATAGCGAAGCCTGCGTTTATTTATTTATTTTTTGGCTCAAACTTTCAGATCCCTGACTGACAGATGGTTGGCTGGACTTTACTTTAAGACGCGTAGCGAAGCCTGTTTTTTTTGTTTTGTTTTGTTTTTTACGGTCGAACTTTCAGCTCCCACGTCTGTAGAGGAGTAAACTTTACTTTAAGACATGTAGCGAAGCCTGCATTTATAAAAAGAAATTACGCTCGAACTTTCAGCTGAACTTTACTTTAAGACACGTAGCGAAGCCTGCTTTTTAGTTTTTCTTACAATCAGACTTTTAGCTCCCACGTCTCTAGCTGACTGACAGATGGTTGGCTGAACTTTACTTTAAGACGCGTAGCGAAGCCTGCCTCTTTTATTTTGCGGTCGAACTTTCAGCTCCCACGTCTGAAAATGACTAAAATTTACTTTAAGACATGTAGCGAAGCCTGCATTTATTTATTTATTTTTTGGCTCAAACTTTCAGCTCCCTGACTGACAGATGGTTGGCTGAACTTTACTTTAAGACGCGTAGCGAAGCCTGCCTTTTGTTTTTTTTTACGGTCGAACTTTCAGCTCCCACGTCTGTAGAGGAGTAAACTTTACTTTAAGACATGTAGCGAAGCCTGCATTTATAAAAAAAATTACGCTCGAACTTTCAGCTCCCTGACTGACAGATAGTTGGCTGAACTTTACTTTAAGACACGTAGCGAAGCCTGCCTCTTTTATTTTGCGGTCGAACTTTCAGCTCCCACGTCTGAAAATGACTAAAATTTACTTTAAGACATGTAGCGAAGCCTGCATTTATTTATTTATTTTTTGGCTCAAACTTTCAGCTCCCTGACTGACAGATGGTTGGCTGAACTTTATTTTAAGATGTGTAGCGAAGCCTGCCTTTTGTTTGTTTTTTACGGTCGAACTTTCAGCTCCCACGTCTGTAGAGGAGTAAACTTTACTTTAAGACATGTAGCGAAGCCTGCATTTATAAAAAAAAATTACGTTTGAACTTTCAGCTCCCTGACTGACAGATAGTTGGCTGAACTTTACTTTAAGACACGTAGCGAAGCCTGCTTTTTAGTTTTTCTTACAATCAGACTTTTAGCTCCCACGTCTCTAGCTGACTGACAGATGGTTGGCTGAACTTTACTTTAAGACGCGTAGCGAAGCCTGCCTCTTTTATTTTGCGGTCGAACTTTCAGCTCCCACGTCTGTAGATGACTAAAATTTACTTTAGGACATGTAGCGAAGCCTGCATTTATTTATTTATTTTTTGGCTCAAACTTTCAGCTCCCTGACTGACAGATGGTTGGCTGGACTTTACTTTAAGACGCGTAGCGAAGCCTGCATTTTGGGTTTTTTTACGGTCGAACTTTCAGCTCCCACGTCTGTAGAAGAGTAAACTTTACTTTAAGACATGTAGCGAAGCCTGCATTTATTAATTTTTTTATGCTCGAACTTTCAGCTCCCTGACTGACAGATAGTTGGCTGAACTTTACTTTAAGACACGTAGCGAAGCCTGCTTTTTAGTTTTTCTTACAATCCGACTTTTAGCTCCCACGTCTCTAGCTGACTGACAGATGGTTGGCTGAACTTTACTTTAAGACGCGTAGCGAAGCCTGCCTCTTTTATTTTGCGGTCGAACTTTCAGCTCCCACGTCTGTAGATGACTAAAATTTACTTTAAGACATATAGCGAAGCCTGCGTTTATTTATTTATTTTTTGGCTCAAACTTTCAGCTCCCTGACTGACAGATGGTTGGCTGGACTTTACTTTAAGACGCGTAGCGAAGCCTGTTTTTTTGGTGTGTTTTTTTACGGTCGAACTTTCAGCTCCCACGTCTGTAGAGGAGTAAACTTTACTTTAAGACATGTAGCGAAGCCTGCATTTATTAATTTTTTTACGCTCGAACTTTCAGCTCCCTGACTGACAGATAGTTGGCTGAACTTTACTTTAAGACACGTAGCGAAGCCTGCTTTTTAGTTTTTCTTACAATCAGACTTTTAGCTCCCACGTCTCTAGCTGACTGACAGATGGTTGGCTGAACTTTACTTTAAGACGCGTAGCGAAGCCTGCCTCTTTTATTTTGCGGCCGAACTTTCAGCTCCCACGTCTGTAGATGACTAAAATTTACTTTAAGACATGTAGCGAAGCCTGCATTTATTTATTTATTTTTTGGCTCAAACTTTCAGCTCCCTGACTGACAGATGGTTGGCTGAACTTTATTTTAAGATGTGTAGCGAAGCCTGCCTTTTGTTTGTTTTTTACGGTCGAACTTTCAGCTCCCACGTCTGTAGAGGAGTAAACTTTACTTTAAGACATGTAGCGAAGCCTGCATTTATAAAAAAAATTACGTTTGAACTTTCAGCTCCCTGACTGACAGATAGTTGGCTGAACTTTACTTCAAGACACGTAGCGAAGCCTGCTTTTTAGTTTTTCTTACAATCAGACTTTTAGCTCCCACGTCTCTAGCTGACTGACAGATGGTTGGCTGAACTTTACTTTAAGACGCGTAGCGAAGCCTGCCCCTTTTTTTTTTTTTTGCGATCCAAACTTTCAGCTCCCACGTCTGTAGATGACTAAAATTTACTTTAAGACATATAGCGAAGCCTGCGTTTATTTATTTATTTTTTGGCTCAAACTTTCAGCTCCCTGACTGACAGATGGTTGGCTGGACTTTACTTTAAGACGCGTAGCGAAGCCTGTTTTTTTTTTTTTTTTTGTTTTTTGTTTTTTTACGGTCGAACTTTCAGCTCCCACGTCTGTAGAGGAGTAAACTTTACTTTAAGACATGTAGCGAAGCCTGCATTTATAAAAAAAAATTACGCTCGGACTTTCAGCTCCCTGACTGACAGATAGTTGGCTGAACTTTACTTTAAGACGCGTAGCGAAGCCTGCCTCTTTTATTTTGCGGTCGAACTTTCAGCTCCCACGTCTGAAAATGACTAAAATTTACTTTAAGACATATAGCGAAGCCTGCGTTTATTTATTTATTTTTTGGCTCAAACTTTCAGCTCCCTGACTGACAGATGGTTGGCTGGACTTTACTTTAAGACGCGTAGCGAAGCCTGTTTTTTTTTGTTTTTGTTTTTTTACGGTCGAACTTTCAGCTCCCACGTCTGTAGAGGAGTAAACTTTACTTTAAGACATGTAGCGAAGCCTGCATTTATTTAAAAAAAAAAAAAAAAAAATTACGCTCGAACTTTCAGCTCCCTGACTGACAGATAGTTGGCTGAACTTTACTTTAAGACACGTAGCGAAGCCTGCTTTTTAGTTTTTCTTACAATCAGACTTTTAGCTCCCACGTCTCTAGCTGACTGACAGATGGTTGGCTGAACTTTACTTTAAGACGCGTAGCGAAGCCTGCCTCTTTTATTTTGCGGCCGAACTTTCAGCTCCCACGTCTGAAAATGACTAAACTTTACTTTAAGACATATAGCGAAGCCTGCGTTTATTTATTTATTTTTTGGCTCAAACTTTCAGCTCCCTGACTGACAGATAGTTGGCTGAACTTTACTTTAAGACACGTAGCGAAGCCTGCTTTTTAGTTTTTCTTACAATCAGACTTTTAGCTCCCACGTCTCTAGCTGACTGACAGATGGTTGGCTGAACTTTACTTTAAGACGCGTAGCGAAGCCTGCCTCTTTTATTTTGCGGTCGAACTTTCAGCTCCCACGTCTGAAAATGACTAAAATTTACTTTAAGACATGTAGCGAAGCCTGCATTTATTTATTTATTTTTTGGCTCAAACTTTCAGCTCCCTGACTGACAGATGGTTGGCTGAACTTTATTTTAAGATGTGTAGCGAAGCCTGCCTTTTGTTTGTTTTTTACGGTCGAACTTTCAGCTCCCACGTCTGTAGAGGAGTAAACTTTACTTTAAGACATGTAGCAAAGCCTGCATTTATAAAAAAAAATTACGTTTGAACTTTCAGCTCCCTGACTGACAGATAGTTGGCTGAACTTTACTTTAAGACACGTAGTGAAGCCTGCTTTTTAGTTTTTCTTACAATCAGACTTTTAGCTCCCACGTCTCTAGCTGACTGACAGATGGTTGGCTGAACTTTACTTTAAGACACGTAGCGAAGCCTGCTTTTTTTTTTTTTTTTTTTGCGATCCAAACTTTCAGCTCCCACGTCTGTAGATGACTAAAATTTACTTTAAGACATATAGCGAAGCCTGCGTTTATTTATTTATTTTTTGGCTCAAACTTTCAGCTCCCTGACTGACAGATGGTTGGCTGGACTTTACTTTAAGACGCATAGCGAAGCCTGTTTTTTTTTTTTTTTTTTTTTTTTTTTTTTTTTTTTACGGTCGAACTTTCAGCTCCCACGTCTGTAGAGGAGTAAACTTTACTTTAAGACATGTAGCGAAGCCTGCATTTATAAAAAAAATTACGCTCGAACTTTCAGCTCCCTGACTGACAGATAGTTGGCTGAACTTTACTTTAAGACACGTAGCGAAGCCTGCTTTTTTTTTTTTTTTTTTTCGATCCAAACTTTCAGCTCCCACGTCTGTAGATGACTAAAATTTACTTTAAGACATATAGCGAAGCCTGCGTTTATTTATTTATTTTTTGGCTCAAACTTTCAGCTCCCTGACTGACAGATGGTTGGCTGGACTTTACTTTACTTTAAGACGCGTAGCGAAGCCTGTTTTAAAAAAAAAAAATTTACGGTCGAACTTTCAGCTCCCACGTCTGTAGAGGAGTAAACTTTACTTTAAGACATGTAGCGAAGCCTGCATTTATTTAAAAAAAAAAAAATTACGCTCGAACTTTCAGCTCCCTGACTGACAGATAGTTGGCCGAGCTTCACTTTAAGACGCGTAGTGAAGCCTGCTGGTGCTCGTAGTCCAAAGATGACATGACTAAAAGGGGGACTCACCTAGTCTGTGTGTCCAGGGGACTCTGGAGTCTGGGGTCTAAAGAAGAACTTTGCCCTGCTGGAACTTCTGGAGCGGCTGCAGAACGGCGCCAGCAACCAGTCGGGCGTGGCGGAGGACGCCCTGACAGGAATGGGAGAGGTGAGAAAAGCCTCACTTCCTGTCCGACAAGCCGGCGCCAACCCCCTCCCCCCCCCCCCCCTTCTCGCCGCAGTGCGTGATCCGCTGCGACGAGGACGAGGGCCACACGGCCACCATGTACTGCACGGTGTGCGCCACCCACCTGTGTGCCGAGTGCTCGCAGCTCACCCACTCCACGCGCACGCTGGCCAAGCACCGCCGCGTGCCGCTGGCCGACAAGCCGCACGAGAAGACGCTGTGCCCGCAGCACCAGGTCCACGCCATCGAGTTCGTGTGCCTGGAGGAGGCGTGCCAGCCGGGGCCGCTCATGTGCTGCGTGTGCAAGGAGTACGGCAAGCACCAGGGCCACAAGGTCATCATCGTCACCATACATGATGTCATCGCCCTCTGCAGGCGTCTCACCCGTTCTTCTTCTTCTCGCAGCACGCCGTCCTGGAGACGGAGGCCAATCAGATCCGGGCGTCCATCTTGGACATGGCGCACTGCATCCGCACCTTCACGGAGGAAGTGTCCGAGTACTCCAGGAAGCTGCTGGGCATCGTGCAGCAAATAGAAGGCGGCGAGCAGATAATAGAAGACGGCGTGGGCATGGCACACACTGAACACGTGAGGATGTAGTTACCAACGTGCCCACTAGAGGGAGACACTTTTCACTGTGCTATTGTGCACTTATCACATTTTACACTGTAGAGTGCACTTGTCCAATGTAATACGTGTCATCTATCACATACAACAACGTAATATGTGTCATATATCACATACAACAATGTAATATGTGTCATGTATCACATACAACAATGTAATAGAAGTCATATATCACATACAACAATGTAATAGATGTCATATATCACATACAACAATGTAATGGATGTCATATATCACATACAACAATGTAATAGATGTCATACATCACATACAACAATGTAATAAGTGTCATATATCACATACAACAATGTAATAGATGTCAGATATCACAAACAACAATGTAATAGATGTCATATATCACAACAATGTAATGGATGTAATATATCACATACAACAATGTAATGGATGTAATACATCACATACAACAATGTAATAGATGTCATATCACACAACAATGTAACAGATGTCATATATCACATACAACAATGTAATAGTCATGTATCACATACAACAACGTAATAGATGTCATATATCACATACAACAATGTAATGGATGTCATATATCGCATACAACAATGTAATGGATGTCATATATCGCATACAACAATGCAATGGATGTCATATATCGCATACAACAATGTAATAGATGTCATGTATCACATACAACAATGTAATATGATGTCATATATCGCATACAACAATGTAATAGATGTCATGTATCACATACAACAATGTAATATATGTCATATATCACATACAACAACATAATAGATGTCATATATCACATACAACAATGTAATAGATGTCATATATCACATACAACAATGTAATAGATGTCATGTATCACATACAACAACGTAATAGATGTCATATATCACATACAACAATGTAATGGATGTCATATATCGCATACAACAATGTAATAGATGTCATATCACATACAACAATGTAATAGATGTCATATCACATACAACAATGTAATACATGTCATATATCACATACAACAATGTAATAGATGTCATATATCACATACAACAATGTAATAGATGTCATACAACAATGTAATATGTCATACATCACATACAACAATGTAATAGATGTCATATATCACATACAACAATGTAATAGATGTCATGTATCACATACAACAATGTAATAGATGTCAAATATCACATACAACAACGTAATAGATGTCATATATCACATACAACAATGTAATAGATATATCACATACAACAATGAAATAGATGTCATATATCGCATACAACAATGTAATAGATGTCATACATCACATACAACAATGTAATATATGTCATACATCACATACAACAACGTAATATGTGTCATATATCACATACAACAATGTAATAGATGTCATATATCACATACAACAATGTAATAGAAGTCATATATCACATACAACAATGTAATAGATGTCATATATCACATACAACAATGTAATATATGTCATATATCACATACAACAATGTAATGGATGTCATATATCACATACAACAATGTAATAGATGTCATGTATCACATACAACAATGTAATAGATGTCATATATCACATACAACAATGTAATAGATGTCAAATATCACATACAACAACGTAATAGATGTCATATATCACATACAACAATGTAATAGATGTCATATATCACATACAACAATGTAATAGATGTCATATATCACATACAACAATGTAATAGATGTCATATATCACATACAACAATGTAATAGATGTCATATATCGCATACAACAATGTAATAGATGTCATGTATCACATACAACAATGTAATATATGTCATATATCACATACAACAATGTAATAGATGTCATATATCACATACAACAATGTAATAGATGTCATATATCACACACAACAATGTAATGATATCATATATCACATACAACAATGTAATAGATGTCATATATTACATACAACAATGTCATATATGTCATATATCACATACAACAATGTAATAGATGTCATATATCACATACAACAATGTAATAGATGTCATATATCACATACAACAATGTAATAGATGTCATATATCACATACAACAATGTAATAGATGTCATATATCACATACAACAATGTAATAGATGTCATATATCACATACAACAATGTAATAGATGTCATATATCACATACAACAATGTAATAGATGTCATATATCACATATAACAATGTAATAGATGTCATATATCACATACAACAATGTAATAGATGTCATATATCACATACAACAATGTAATAGATGTCATATATCACATACAACAATGTAATAGATGTCATATATCACATACAACAATGTAATAGATGTCATATATCACATACAACAATGTAATAGATGTCATATATCACATACAACAACGTAATAGATGTCATATATCACATACAACAACGTAATAGATGTCATATATCACATACAACAATGTAATAGATGTCATATATCATATACAACAATGTAATAGATGTCATATATCACATACAACAATGTCATAGATGTCATATATCACATACAACAATGTAATAGATGTCATATATCACATACAACAATGTAATAGATGTCATATATCACATACAACAACGTAATAGATGTCATATATCACATACAACAATGTAATATGTGTCATATATCACATACAACAATGTAATAGATGTCATATATCACATACAACAACGTAATAGATGTCATATATCACATACAACAATGTAATAGATGTCATATATCACATACAACAATGTAATATATGTCATATATCACATACAACAATGTAATAAAAGTCATATATCACATACAACAATGTAATATATGTCATACATCACATACAACAATGTAATTTATGTCATATATCACATACAACAATGTAATAAAAGTCATATATCACATACAACAATGTAATAGATGTCATATATCACATACAACAATGTAATAGATGTCATATATCACATACAACAACGTAATAGATGTCATTTCACATACAACAGTGTAATAGATGTCATATATCACATACAACAATGTAATAGATGTCATATATCACATACAACAACGTAATAGATGTCATATATCACATACAACAATGTAATAGATGTCATATATCACATACAACAATGTAACAGATGTCATTTATCACATACAACAACGTAATAGGTGTCATATATCACATACAACAATGTAATATGTGTCATATATCACATACAACAACGTAATAGATGTCATATATCACATACAACAATGTAATATGTCATATATCACATACAACAATGTAATAGATGTCATATATCACATACAATAATGTAATAGATGTCATATATCACATACAACAATGTAATTTATGTCATATATCACATACAACAATGTAATAAAAGTCATATATCACATACAACAATGTAATAGATGTCATATATCACATACAACAATGTAATAGATGTCATGTATCACATACAACAATGTAATAGATGTCATGTATCACATACAACAACGTAGTAGATGTCATATATCACATACAACAATGTAATATATGTCATACATCACATACAACAATGTAATTTATGTCATATATCACATACAACAATGTAATAAAAGTCATATATCACATACAACAATGTAATAGATGTCATATATCACATACAACAATGTAATAGATGTCATATATCACATACAACAATGTAATATATGTCATACATCACATACAACAATGTAATTTATGTCATATATCACATACAACAATGTAATAAAAGTCATATATCACATACAACAACGTAATATATGTCATATATCACATACAACAATGTAATAGATGTCATATCACATACAACAATGTAATAGATGTCAAATATCACATACAACAACGTAATAGATGTCATATATCACAACAATGTAATGGATGTAATATATCACATACAATAACGTAATATTTGTCATATATCACATACAACAATGTAATAGATGTCATATATCACATACAACAATGTAATAGATGTCATGTATCACATACAACAATGTAACAGATGTCATATATCACATACAACAATGTAATAGATGTCATGTATCACATACAACAATATAATAGATGTCATATATCACATACAACAACGTAATATATGTCATATATCACATACAACAACGTAATAGATGTCATATCACATACAACAACGTAATATATGTCATATATCACATACAACAATGTAATAGATGTCAAATATCACATACAACAACGTAATAGATGTCATATATCACAACAATGTAATGGATGTAATATATCACATACAATAACGTAATATTTGTCATATATCACATACAACAATGTAATAGATGTCATATATCACACAACAATGTAACAGATGTCATATATCACATACAACAACGTAACAGGTGTCATATATCACATACAACAATGTAATAGATGTCATACATCACATACAACAATGTAATAGATGTCATATATTACATACAACAACGTAATAGGTGTCATATTTGCTAGGTTAGCCTATTCTTCAAAAAAGAAGAACGGTTAAACACATTTGAACTAATATTAAGATGTGCAGTGAAGCCTGCTTTTCTTACTGACCCCGTCTTTCCCGCCTAGGTTCCCGGCACAGCAGAGAGTGCTCGCTCCTGCGTGCGCGCCTACTTCGCCGACCTCCACGAGACGCTGTGCCGTCAGGAGGAGATGGCGCTGAGCGTGGTGGACGCCCACGTGCGAGAGAGGCTGATGTGGCTGAGGCAGCAGCAGGAGGACATGACCATCCTGCTGTCCCAGGTGTCCACCGCCTGCCTGCACTGCGAGAAGACGCTCCAGCAGGTGAGATCAGCGACCATGTCCGCCAAACGGAAAGGCGGCGCTCTAACGCGGCGTCCCGCCCGTCTCAGGACGACTGCCGGGTGGTGCTGGCCAAGCAGGAGATCAACTGTCTCCTGGAGACGCTGCAGAAGCAGCAGCATCAGTTCACAGAGCTGGCGGATCACATCCAGCTGGACGCCGGCATCCCCGTCACCTTCACCAAGGTAGACTCCGCACACCCCGGGGGCCACCCCGGTCCTTAATCAGGGTCGTGTTTGCAGGATAACCGGGTCCACATCGGGCCCAAGATGGAGATCCGCGTGGTGACGCTCGGCCTGGACGGCGCCGGAAAAACCACCATCCTCTTCAAGCTGAAACAGGACGAGTTCATGCAGCCCATTCCAACCATCGGTACGCCGCTTTTGTTGTTACTCACTAGGGCCATACCAAAATACCGTGTATAGATCAGGGTGGTCAAAATGCGGCCCGCCAGATGTCGTCGGTTCAACAAGGCATCGCACCGCACTCTCAAATTCATCTTTAAAGTTCAAGTAGCAATGATTGTCACACACACACACACTAGGTGTGGTGAAATTATTCTCTGCATTTGATCCATCACCCTTGATCACCCCCTGGGAGGTGAGGGGAGCAGTGAGCAGCAGTGGTGGCCGGGCCCGGTAATCATTTTTGGTGATTTAACCCCCAATTCCAACCCTTGATGCTGAGTGCCAAGCAGGGAGGTAATGGCTCCCATTTTTATAGTCTTTGGTATGACTCGGCCCGGGGTTTGAACTCACGACCTACCCATCTCACGGCGGACACTCTAACCACTAAGCCACAAATACCAGGCGGTCTCTGAATGCTACATATTTGCTGCCATCTTGTGGACAATATGAATAAATCAGATCCTTTTAAGTACTTTCAAAAGAATAGCACAGCATATACTTGTATGACACAATCCAAACAACCTTCCCTAGTCATGGTGCAAAAAACAAATTGCAACTCAGGCGGTCTCTGAATGCTACATATTTGCTGCCATCTTGTGGACAATATGAATAAATCAGATCCTTTTAAGTACTTTCAAAAGAATAGCACAGCATATACTTGTATGACACAATCCAAACAACCTTCCCTAGTCATGGTGCAAAAAAAAATTGCAACTCAGGCGGTCTCTGAATGCTACATATTTGCAGCCATCTTGTGGACAATATGAATAAATCAGATCCTTTTAAGTACTTTCAAAAGAATAGCACAGCATTCACTTGTATGACACAATCCAAACAACCTTCCCTAGTCATGGTGCAAAGAAAAATTGCAACTCAGGCGGTCTCTGAATGCTACATATTTGCTGCCATCTTGTGGACAATATGAATAAACCAGATCCTTTTAAGTACTTTCAAAAGAATAGCACAGCATTCACTTGTATGACACAATCCAAACAACCTTCCCTAGTCATGGTGCAAAAAAAAAAATTGCAACTCAGGCGGTCTCTGAATGCTACATATTTGCTGCCATCTTGTGGACAATATGAATAAATCAGATCCTTTTAAGTACTTTCAAAAGAATAGCACAGCATATACTCGTATGACACAATCCAAACAACCTTCCCTAGTCATGGTGCAAAAAAAAAAATTGCAACTCAGGCGGTCTCTGAATGCTACATATTTGCTGCCATCTTGTGGACAATATGAATAAATCAGATCCTTTTAAGTACTTTCAAAAGAATAGCACAGCATATACTCGTATGACACAATCCAAACAACCTTCCCTAGTCATGGTGCAAAAAAAAAATTGCAACTCAGGCGGTCTCTGAATGCTACATATTTGCTGCCATCTTGTGGACAATATGAATAAATCAGATCCTTTTAAGTACTTTCAAAAGAATAGCACAGCATTCACTTGTATGACACAATCCAAACAACCTTCTCTAGTCATGGTGCAAAAAAAAATTGCAACTCAGGCGGTCTCTGAATGCTACATATTTGCTGCCATCTTGTGGACAATATGAATAAATCAGATTTAAGTACTTTCAAAAGAATAGCACAGCATATACTTGTATGACACAATCCAAACAACCTTCCCTAGTCAAGGTACAAAAAAAAAATTGCAACTCAGGCGGTCTCTGAATGCTACATATTTGCTGCCATCTTGTGGACAATATGAATAAATCAGATCCTTTTAAGTACTTTCAAAAGAATAGCACAGCATATACTTGTATGACACAATCCAAACAACCTTCCCTAGTCAAGGTGCAAAAAAAAAAATTGCAACTCAGGCGGTCTCTGAATGCTACATATTTGCTGCCATCTTGTGGACAATATGAATAAATCAGATCCTTTTAAGTACTTTCAAAAGAATAGCACAGCATATACTTGTATGACACAATCCAAACAAACTTCCCTAGTCATGGTGCAAAAAAAAAATTGCAACTCAGGTGGTCTCTGAATGCTACATATTTGCTGCCATCTTGTGGACAATATGAATAAATCAGATCCTTTTAAGTACTTTCAAAAGAATAGCACAGCATTCACTTGTATGACACAATCCAAAAAACCTTCCCTAGTCATGGTGCAAAAAAAAAATTGCAACTCAGGCGGTCTCTGAATGCTACATATTTGCTGCCATCTTGTGGACAATATGAATAAATCAGATCCTTTTAAGTACTTTCAAAAGAATAGCACAGCATATACTTGTATGACACAATCCAAACAACCTTCCCTAGTCATGGTGCAAAAAAAAAAAATGCAACTCAGGCGGTCTCTGAATGCTACATATTTGCTGCCATCTTGTGGACAATATGAATAAATCAGATCCTTTTAAGTACTTTCAAAAGAATAGCACAGCATATACTTGTATGACACAATCCAAACAACCTTCCCTAGTCATGGTGCAAAAAAAAATTGCAACTCAGGCGGTCTCTGAATGCTACATATTTGCTGCCATCTTGTGGACAATATGAATAAATCAGATCCTTTTAAGTACTTTCAAAAGAATAGCACAGCATATACCTGTATGACACAATCCAAACAACCTTCCCTAGTCATGGTGCAAAAAAAAATTGCAACTCAGGCGGTCTCTGAATGCTACATATTTGCTGCCATCTTGTGGACAATATGAATAAACCAGATCCTTTTAAGTACTTTCAAAAGAATAGCACAGCATTCACTTGTATGACACAATCCAAACAACCTTCCCTAGTCATGGTGCAAAACAAAAAATGCAACTAACATAAAACTTAACACACATTACACAACCTGCTCACTGAACATTGTAAATATTATTAAAAAAATCTCCAAACACCATAAAAAATCCTAAAATACTCCTATCCAGTGGTAGTCCTAAGTGTCCCAATACTTTTGTTAGGTCCTTATGTCCCATTGCATAAGGACTCCCAGTTTTGAGGTTTGGTTTTTTTGATAAAAAGTTTTGCCGTATATTACTGATGTGTGTGTGTGTAAAATTTGGTGAGTTTTGAAGTATGTTAAGGGGGTCAAATTACAGCGCAAAGTTGCGGAAGAATAATAATAATAATAATAAAACCTTAGAAATTCAATAGGTCCTTATGGCCCATTGCATACCACTGGACAAAAGTATTGGGACACTTACGACGAAAACTGGACAAAAGTATTGGGACACTTGGGACTACAACTTGACAAAAGTATTGGGACACTTATGACTACCACTGGACAAAAGTATTGGGACACTTACGACGAAAACTGGACAAAAGTATTGGGACACTTGGGACTACAACTTGACAAAAGTATTGGGACACTTATGACTACCACTGGACAAAAGTATTGGGACACTTATGACTACCACTGGACAAAAGTATTGGGACACTTATGACGAACACAAGATGGCTGCTTAAAAGCAGGAAGCACCAACGTGCCCACACAATGCAGACAAGGTAGGTACACTTTATTAATTTATTTCCTCGGCCAAAAATCTACAGGAAGTTTGCTATTCCCCCTTCAACACTAAATTTTAGTAAAATCAGTCACTTTTGCCTTTTTGAGCTTTAATTTGACCCCCTTAACATGCTTCAAAACTCACCAAACTGAACACACACATCAGGACTGGCTAAAATTGCGATCTAATGAAAAAACCTAACCCCAAATCAAAAAATTGTGCTCTACCGCAATTTTTTTATAAAACGCAGAAAAAACTGCTCGGAAGAAAAAAATGACAAAACTGCCTGTAACTCCCACAGGGAACGTCGGAAAGACATGAAACAAAAACCTCTATGTAGGTCTCACTTAGACCTACATTTCATATTTTTCCTAGGGGGCGCTAGAGCACAATTTTGAGTTTTGTGGTTTGGTTGTTTTTTAAAAAAAGGCAATTTTCGCATGTCCTGATGTGTGGGTCAAATATGGTGAGTTTTGAAGCATGTTAAGTGGGTCAAATTAAAGCTCAAAAAGGCAAAAGTGACTGATTTTACTCAAATTTAGTGTTGAAGGGGGAATAGCAAACTTCCTGTAGATTTTTGGCCGAGGAAATAAATTAATAAAGTGTACCTACCTTGTCGTGGCGGCGGAAGAATAAAGAATAAAACCTTACAAATTCAATAGGTCCTTATGTCCCATTGCATAAGGACTCCCCTAAAACTGGACAAAAGTATTGGGACACTTGGGACTACAACTTGACAAAAGTATTGGGCCACTTGGGACTAAAACTTGACAAAAGCATTGGGACACTTGACTACAACTTGACATAAGTATTGGGACACTTAGGACTACCACTGGACACAAGTATTGGGACACTTACACTGGACAAAAGTATTGGGCCACTTGGGACTAAAACTTGACAAAACTCTAAAGGCTTAGTGGCCACATGCGTGGACAGCACCTTTTAGCTCTTATTTCCAAAATGGTGTACACTACTGAATTGGGGTCTTATGGCCGCTTATGTGGACACTTATACTGCCATCTGGTGGTGTCAGAAGAGTATAACATACAATGGAATTTTGAAAAAAAAAAAAGTGTAAAAAACATGAAGTACCGTATTTTCCGCACCATAAGCCGCCCCGTGTTATAAGCCGCGCCTTCAATGAACGGCATATTTCAAAACTTTGTCCACCTATAAGCCGCCCCGTGTTATAAGCCGCATCTAACTGCGCTAAAGGGAATGTCAAAAAAACAGTCAGATAGGTCAGTCAAACTTTAATAATATATTAAAAACCAGCGTTCTAACAACTCTGTTCACTCCCAAAATGTACGCAAATGTGCAATCACAAACATAGTAAAATTCAAACTAGTGCAGAGCAATAGCAATAACTTAATGTTGCTCGAACGTTAATGTCACAACACACAAAATAAACATAACACTCACTTTCTGAAGTTATTCTTCATTCATAAATCCCTCGAATTCTTCTCCTACGGTGTCCGAATTAAAAAGTTGGGCGAATTACGGGATCCAAAATGGCCGGCTCCGTCTCGTCGAAGTCATCAGAGTCAGTGTCGCTGCTGTTTTTCCAGCAGTTCTGTGAATCCTGCCTTCCGGAAAGCTCGGACCACAGTTGAGACCGAAATATCCGCCCAGGCATTTACGATCCACTGGCAGATGTTGGCGTATGTCGTCTGGCGCTGTCTCCCTGTCTTAGTGAATGTGTGTTCGCCTTCGGTCATCCATTGTTCCCACGCCGTTCGCAGTCATGCTTTAAATGCCTTGTTGACACCAATATCCAGCGGGTTGGAGTTCTTTGGTTAATCCACCCGGAATGACGGCGAGTGTTGTATTTGTGTGCTTCACTTGTTTTTTGACACCATCTGTGATGTGGGCGCGCATGGAGTCGTATATCAACATGGACGGAGCTGTGTGAAAAAAGCCACCCGGCCTCTTCGCGTAAACTTCCCTTAACCACTCGCTCATCTTTTCTTCATCCATCCATCCCTTCGAGTTAGCTTTTATGATGACGCCGGCTGGAAAGGTCTCTTTTGGCAAGGTCTTCCTTTTGAATATCACCATGGGTGGAAGTTTCAGGCCATTAGCATGGCAAGCTAGAACCACAGTGAAGGACGACTTCTCATTCCCTGTGGTGCGAATATTCACCGTACGTGCTCCCGTTGTATCCACAGTGCGGTTCACAAGAATATCAGTTGCTGTGAAATAGTAATCCGTGTGAGGATGGAGAGATTGCGTCTTTTCATGAACCGGATCCTTGTCGCTTAGTAGGAGCCATTTTGTGGTCTTTACAGATGTAAACAGGAAATGAAACGTACGGTAATATCCGCGCGCTTTTTCTTCTTCTACGCGGGCGGGTGGTTGCTTACAGTAGAAGAAGAAGCGCTTCCTGTTCTATGGGGGCGGTTGCTTGCGTAGAAGAAGAAGCGCTTCCTGTTCTACCGGGAAAAAAGATGGCGGCTGTTTACCGTAGTTACGAGACCGAAACTTTATGAAAATGAATCTTAATATTAATCCATATATAAAGCGCACCGGGTTAAAAGCCGCACTGTCAGCTTTTGAGTAAATTCGTGGTTTTTAGGTGCGGCTAATGGTGCGGAAAATACGGTACATTTCATATTTTTCCTAGGGGGCGCTAGAGCGCAATTTTGAGTTTTGTGGTTCGTTTTTTTTTTTTAAAAAGGCAATTTTCGCATGTCCTGATGTGTGGGTCAAATATGGTGAGTTTTGAAGCATGTTAAGTGGGTCAAATTACAGTTTAATGTGGCGGCGGAAGAATAAAGAATAAAACCTTACAAATTCAATAGGTCCTTATGTCCCATTGCATAAGGACTCCCCTAAAACTGGACAAAAGTATTGGGACACTTAGGACTACAACTTGACAAAAGTATTGGGCCACTTGGGACTAAAACTTGACAAAAGCATTGGGACACTTGACTACAACTTGACATAAGTATTGGGACACTTAGGACTACCACTGGACAAAAGTATTGGGACACTTATGACTACCACTGGACAAAAGTATTGGGACACTTATGACGAACAAAAGATGGCTGCTTAAAAGCAGGAAGCACCAACGTGCCCACACAATGCAGACAAGGTAGGTACACTTTATTAATTTATTTCCTCGGCCAAAAATCTACAGGAAGTTTGCTATTCCCCCTTCAACACTAAATTTTAGTAAAATCAGTCACTTTTGCCTTTTTGAGCTTTAATTTGACCCCCTTAACATGCTTCAAAACTCACCAAACTGAACACACACACCAGGACTGGCTAAAATTGCGATCTAATGAAAAAACCTAACCCCAAATCAAAAAATTGTGCTCTACCGCAATTTTTTTATAAAACGCAGAAAAAACTGCTCCTCGGAAGAAAAAAATGACAAAACTGCCTGTAACTCCCACAGGGAACGTCGGAAAGACATGAAACAAAAACCTCTATGTAGGTCTCACTTAGACCTACATTTCATATTTTTCCTAGGGGGCGCTAGAGCGCAATTTTGAGTTTTGAGGTTCGTTTTTTTTTTTTAAAAAGGCAATTTTCGCATGTCCTGATGTGTGGGTCAAATATGGTGAGTTTTGAAGCATGTTAAGTGGGTCAAATTAAAGCTCAAAAAGGCAAAAGTGACTGATTTTACTCAAATTTAGTGTTGAAGGGGGAATAGCAAACTTCCTGTAGATTTTTGGCCGAGGAAATAAATTAATAAAGTGTACCTACCTTGTCGTGGCGGCGGAAGAATAAAGAATAAAACCTTACAAATTCAATAGGTCCTTATGTCCCATTGCATAAGGACTCCCCTAAAACTGGACAAAAGTATTGGGACACTTGGGACTACAACTTGACAAAAGTATTGGGCCACTTGGGACTAAAACTTGACAAAAGCATTGGGACACTTGACTACAACTTGACATAAGTATTGGGACACTTAGGACTACCACTGGACACAAGTATTGGGACACTTACACTGGACAAAAGTATTGGGCCACTTGGGACTAAAACTTGACAAAACTCTAAAGGCTTAGTGGCCACATGCGTGGACAGCACCTTTTAGCTCTTATTTCCAAAATGGTGTACACTACTGAATTGGGGTCTTATGGCCACCTGGTGGTGTTAGAAGAGTATAACATACAATGGAATTTTGAAGAAAAAAAAGTGTAAAAAAACATGAAGTACACGTTTGTTACTTATGGACTAAGTAACAGTAGTCTTAGTTTTTATTCTAATTAGGGTCCAATAAGCTCAAGTAGCAAAGAGAAATAAAAAAAAAGCATGTAAACAAACAGCTTGGGCCTTAAGAGGTTAAAATAAAAATGTTTACATTTTATATAATTTCCTCCTGCTTCCTATTTTCCAAGATCAATAATCATCGCTATCGGTTGATATCAAACACTTGTATCGTGATACAGTTTTCAGCCTTGCTGCTCATCACATGAAACTGTGTGTTTGCCAAGGTTTCAACGTGGAAACTGTGGAGTACAAGAACTTGAAGTTCACCATCTGGGACGTGGGGGGGAAGCACAAGCTGAGACCGCTGTGGAAACATTATTATCTCAACACTCAAGGTAGGATTTTGGTCATTTTTGTTCGGTACAAGACGACGCGACCTTTGTTCTTGTGTATCGGACATTAGTAACAACTTTGGATGCGATGCAGATTAGGGATGTCCCGATCCGATATTTGGATCGGATCGGCCGCCGATATTTGCAAAAAAAATGCGTATCGGCAAAGCACAGGAAAATGCCGATCCAGATCCAGTTTAAAAAAAACTCCGGTCCGTGTTTTCCAACGCAGACATTTAAATAATACATTCCACTTTTTCCGTTCCGCATTTTCCAGCACACCTTCAACACATCCACACGTCTGTGGATACTCACGCAGTTGCTTTTAGCTGCTGGCATTACACGACAGGCTCTTCTCACTCTTTCCTGTCTCTCCTTCTCACAGACAGCAAGCGCACTTTCTTACACACGTCACATACTGTCACGACACACGTCACGTCATACAGTGGGGCAAAAAAGTATTTAGTCAGCCACCAATTGTGCAAGTTCTCCTACTTAAAATGATGACAGAGGTCTGTCATTGTCATCATAGGTACACTTCAACTGTGAGAGACAGAATGTGAAAAAAAAATCCAGGAATTCACATTGTAGGATTTTTAAAGAATTTATTTGTAAATTATGGTGGAAAATAAGTATTTGGTCAATAACAAAAATTTAACTCAATACTTTGTAATATAACCTTTGTTGGCAATAACAGTGGTCAAACGATTACTATAGGTCTTTACCAGGTTTGCACACACAGTAGCTGGTATTTTGGCCCATTCCTACATGCAGATCTTCTCGAGAGCAGTGATGTTTTGGGGCTGTTGCCGAGCAACACAGACTTTCAACTCCCTCCACAGATTTTCTATGGGGTTGAGGTCTGGAGACTGGCTAGGCCACTCCAGGACTTTCAAATGCTTCTTACGGACCCACTCCTTCGTTGCTCGGGCGGTGTGTTTGGGATCATTGTCATGCTGGAAGACACAGCCACGTTTCATCTTCAAAGCTCTCACTGATGGAAGGAGGTTTTGGCTCAAAATCTCACGATACATGGCTCCATTCATTCTTTCCTTAACACGGATCAGTCGGCCTGTCCCCTTAGCAGAAAAACAGCCCCAAAGCATGATGTTTCCACCCCCGTGCTTCACAGTAGGTATGGTGTTCTTGGGATGCAACTCAGTATTCGTCTTCCTCCAAACACGACGAGTTGAGTTTATACCAAAAAGTTCTATTTTGGTTTCATCTGACCACATGACATTCTCCCAATCCTCTGCTGTATCATCCATGTGCTCCCTGGCAAACTTCAGACGGGCTGGCTTAAGCCGGGGGACACGTCTGGCCCTGCAGGATTTGATTCCCTGTCGGCGTAGTGTGTTACTGATGGTAACCTTTGTTACTTTGGTCCCAGCTCTCTGCAGGTCATTCACCAGGTCCCCCCGTGTGGTTCTGGGATTTTTGCTCACCGTTCTCATGATCATTTTGACCCCACGGGATGAGATCTTGCGTGGAGCCCCAGATCGAGGGAGATTATCAGTGGTCTTGTATGTCTTCCGTTTTCTGATAATTGCTCCCACAGTTGATTTTTTCACACCAAGCTGCTTGCCTATTGTAGATTCGCTCTTCACAGTCTGGTGCAGGTCTACATTTATTTTCCTGGTGTCCTTCGACAGCTCTTTGGTCTTGGCCATAGTGGAGTTTGGAGTCTTGACTGTTTGAGGCTGTGGACAGGTGTCTTTTATACAGATAACGAGTTCAAACAGGTGCCATTAATACAGGTAACGAGTGGAGGACAGAAGAGCTTCTTAAAGAAGAAGTTACAGGTCTGTGAGAGCCAGAGATCTTCCTTGTTTGAAGTGACCAAATACTTATTTTCCACCATAATTTACAAATAAATTCTTTAAAATTCCTACAATGTGAATTCCTGGATTTTTTTTTCACATTCTGTCTCTCACAGTTGAAGTGTACCTATGATGAAAATTACAGACCTCTGTCTTCATTTTAAGTGGGAGAACTTGCACAATCTGTGGCTGACTAAATTCTTTTTTGCCCCACTGTATATATCGTGTATCGCAATATGGCCTTAAAATATGGCAATATTAAAAAAAGGCCATATCGCCCAGCCCTAGTTCAATGATGCCATTTCTGTTTGTCATGTATAATTTTGTCTATTTTGTGTTTATCCTTGAATAAACAGGTCAGTTTCTTGTTACCAACCATTGTGTATTATTCAAACTCCCCTAATTCAGCTGGCTAGTTGTTATCAAGAGTACTAAAACCCTTTTCAACATGATTCTGACAACTAAGTAGGCTAAATAACTTTAAACTTTAATACATGCTCGGATAGGCCAGTATCGGTATCGGATCGGAAGTGCAAAAACAATATCGGTATCGGATCGGAAGTACAAAAACCTGGATCGGGACATCCCTAATGCAGATATAGGAGCTTGAAAAGTAGGCCGATACCAATCATAGAACATACTTTATGTTGTGTGGAAGGTTCAAACTATGAAAAACACTAACATGTTTATTATTAACCGTCTGGTATGGACTTATGCTGTCTTTAAGTTGAAGTGGTCATTGTTTTCTGGCAACACCTACTGTAGTGGTCACAATAATTCATGAAGTGAAGCTCGTGATGGACTAAGTTGAGCGACGCGGACACATTTGTTACTGGATATTTGTATGTGTAAGTAATACGTACACATCATTGTCTATGTTGACAAATGTGCTGCAACATCATTCCAATGAATGATTACCTATGTCTAGCTTGTGTGCTTAGCTGTTGTGTAGCTGCCAGCTCCCATGTTTACCTTTGCTAAATGACTTTAGGAAAATGGAAGAAATGGTGTGTTTATTGGAGGATTTAGATGCTAACTAGCTCTACACATGTAAACAATGTCCAATATCATATCGGATCAGCCCTTAAAATGTACTTGACCCAAATATAAACCGTTATTTGTTTCTCCGGAACAGTCTCCAAATAACAGGTGGTCTTATATTCATGGGGCTTTACCATTGCAGATTAGTAGAAGTACATTTTTTGTCAAACAAGTAATATGTCCAACGAAGGGTTGTCCCGATACCAATAGTTTGGTACCGGTACCGAAATGTATTTTTAATTTTTTTTAATTTTTTTTTTTAATTATTGTCTTTATTTGAAGATAAAATGTTAGTGTACATGAAACATATGTTTATTATTGTCATTTAGTCCTTAAATAAAATAGACAACTTGTCTTTTAGTAGTAAGTAAACAAACAAAGACTCCTGACTAACATATTGTGTCATTTATACACCTATTATGAGGGACAAACTGTAAAAAAATGGATTATTAATCTACTTGTTCATTTATTGTTAATATTTTCTGTTTTAACTTGTTCTATCTACACTTCTGTTCAAATGTAATAATCACTTATTCTTCTCTTCTTTGATACTTGACATTAGTTCTGGATGATACCACACATTTAGGTATCGACTCGATACCAAGTAGTTACAGGATCATACATTGGTCATATTCAAAGTCCTCATGTGTCCAGGGACATATTTACTGACTTTATAAACATAATATGAATTTTTTAAAAAGGAAAAAAGATTTTGTGACAATACAAATCATAGTATTATCGACTAGATCCGCTTCTGTACTTGGTATCATTACAGTGGATGTCACCCATGGCGTTTGTTTACATTGTGACGCCGGTGAGCTATTGTATCCTCCTACGGTGTGTAGTGAAGCATGTTTAGCTATTCCTCGTCCTCCAGTGATAATGATACTTGTAAGAAATGTACTTTATTTGTCGCCATGGAGGCCAGGATTAGTGATTAAGAAGTAGCTAAAACACTTTAGCCGCTAGCTAGCTAGCCATGTCTTAAAGCAGCTCTTCCTGAGGGTGTTTCAGTGTTATAACTTCACCTTTATCTTGACTTTCTACACCAAAATGCGTCCATTCTCCCTTTTCTGTCTCCACACTGTGTCTGCTTGTAAGTACTCTGTGTGTGTGCACTGCCCAACATGCTCCTCTGCTCGTAAAACCAGCAATGTCACCATGTGACGACGAGGCGCCGTCATGCCCGTTAAAAGGGGGGTGGGCCGGTACTTTTTTAATACCGAATATGATTCAGTCAATATGATGGCAGTCACACATAAGAGATACGTGTCGACTGCATTATGCTTTTGGCATGTTACCAGAATATAGTCACAATCGTTCGAGAAAATTGCTGTACAACAATAGGAATATTTTTCGTAATGACACGATGAATACTCGTGATGTTACGGAAATAAAGTCGGAATGTAAAACAAAATAATTGTACAACTACACAAAATATTTGAAAATATAACCTGGAAATATGTGCTATATAATAAGAATAAAGTCGTAACGCACAATTACGAAAATGTGCTTCATACGATACATTTGTTGCCAGAAAATTACGTAACGTTACGAGAGCAAAGTCAAAAGGCGACAGGGAAATAGTTCATTGGTAATGTTACGATATAAAAGTTGTAAAATTACAGAAATTAATGATTACCGTATCTTCCGGACTATAAAAATACTTTAATTTTCTCAAAACTAGACAGTGCGCCTTATAACCCGGTGCGCCTAATGTACGGAATAGTTCTGGTTGTGCTTACCGACCTCAAAGCTATTTTATATGGTACGTAGTGCCAGTAGATGGCAGTCACACATAAGAGATACGTGTCGACTGCATAATGCTTTTGGCATGTTACCAAAAAAAAGTAATCGATTGACCAGAATATAGTCACAATCGTTCGAGAAAATTGCTGCACAACAATAGGAATATTTTTCGTAATGACACGATGAATACTCGTGATGTTACGGAAATAAAATCGGAATGTGATACAAAATAATTACACAAAATATTTGAAAATATAACTTGAAAATATGTGCTATAAGACAAGAATAAAGTCGTAACGCACAATTACAAAAATGTGGTTCATACGCTACATTTGTTGCCAGAAAATTACGTAACGTTACGAGATCAAAGTCAAAAGGCGACAGGTAATGTTACGATATAAAAGTTGTAAAATTACAGAAATTAATGATTACCGTATCTTCCGGACTATAAGGCGCACTTAAAATACTTTCATTTTCTCAAAACTAGACAGTGCGCCTTATAACCCGGTGCGCCTAACGTACGGAATAGTTCTGGTTGTGCTTACCGACATCAAAGCTATTTTATTTGGTACGTAGTGCCAGTAGATGGCAGTCACACATAAGAGATACGTGTCGACTGCATAACGCTTTTGGCATGTTACCAAAAAAAAGTAATCGATTGACCAGAATATAGTCACAATCGTTCGAGAAAATTGCTGCACAACAATAGGAATATTTTTCGTAATGACACGATGAATACTCGTGATGTTACGGAAATAAAATCGGAATGTGATACAAAATAATTACACAAAATATTTGAAAATATAACTTGAAAATATGTGCTATATGACAAGAATAAAGTCGTAACGCACAATTACGAAAATGTGCTTCATACGATACATTTGTTGCCAGAAAATTACGTAACGTTACGAGAGCAAAGTGAAAAGGCGACAGGGAAATAGTTCATTGGTAATGTTACGATATAAAAGTTGTAAAATTACAGAAATGAATGATTACCGTATTTTTCGGACTATAAGGCGCACTTAAAATACTTTCATTTTCTCAAAACTAGACAGTGCGCCTTATAACCCGGTGCGCCTAATGTACGGAATAGTTCTGGTTGTGCTTACCGACCTCAAAGCTATTTTATTTGGTACGTAGTGCCAGTAGATGGCAGTCACACATAAGAGATACGTGTTGACTGCATAACGCTTTTGGCATGTAGCCAAAAAAAGTAATCGATTGACCAGAATATAGTCACAATCGTTTGAGAAAATTGCTGCACAACAATAGGAATATTTTTCGTAATGACACGATGAATACTCGTGATGTTACGGAAATAAAATCGGAATGTGATACAAAATAATTACACAAAATATTTGAAAATATAACTTGAAAATATGTGCTATATGACAAGAATAAAGTCGTAACGCACAATTACGAAAATGTGCTTCATACGATACATTTGTAGCCAGAAAATTACGTAACGTTACGAGAGCAAAGTCAAAAGGCGACAGGGAAATAGTTCATTGGTAATGTTACGATATAAAAGTTGTAAAATTACAGAAATTAATGATTACCGTATCTTCCGGACTATAAGGCGCACTTAAAATACTTTAATTCTCTCAAAACTAGACAGTGCGCCTTATAACCCGGTGCGCCTAATGTACGTAATAGTTCTGGTTGTGCTTACCGACATCAAAGCTATTTTATTTGGTACGTAGTGCCAGTAGATGGCAGTCACACATAAGAGATACGTGTCGACTGCATAACGCTTTTGGCATGTTACCAAAAAAAAGTAATCGATTGACCAGAATATAGTCACAATCGTTCGAGAAAATTGCTGCACAACAATAGGAATATTTTCCGTAATGACACGATGAATACTCGTGATGTTACGGAAATAAAATCGGAATGTAAAACAAAATAATTGTACAACTACACAAAATATTTGAGAATATAACTTGAAAATATGTGCTGTATGACAAGAATAAAGTCGGAACGCACAATTACGAAAATGTTTGTTGCCAGAAAATTACGTAACGTTACGAGAGCAAAGTCAAAAGGCGACAGGGAAATAGTTAATTGGTAATGTTACGATATAAAAGTTGTAAAATTACAGAAATTAATGATTACCGTATTTTTCGGACTATAAGGCGCACTTAAAATACTTTCATTTTCTCAAAACTAGACAGTGCGCCTAATGTACGGAATAGTTCTGGTTGTGCTTGCCGACCTCAAAGCTATTTTATTTGGTACGTAGTGGAACGATAAGTGTGACCAGTAGATGGCAGTCACACATAAGAGATACGTGTGGACTGCAATATGACGCGAGTAAACATACGGTAGTTTTTGAGGATAAAGAAATGAGTGTTAACTACCTGCGCAGCCGTGGTGTTCGTGGTGGACAGCGGCCACCGGGATCGTCTGATGGAGGCGCACGGCGAGCTGGCCAAGCTGCTGACGGAGAAGGAGCTGCGAGACGCTCTGCTCCTCATCTTCGCCAACAAGCAGGTACCTGGCAGGTCAGCAGGCGCCGTCAGGACGGACGCAAAGGCGTTAAGGTTCTTAATTTCCTGGCAGGACGTCCCCGGCGTGGTGTCCGTGGAGGAGATGACGGAGCTGCTGGGTCTGCACAAGCTGTGCTGCGGGCGCAGCTGGCACGTCCAGGGCTGCGACGCCCGCAGCGGGGTGGGCCTCCACGAGGGTCTGGACTGGCTCTCCAGGCAGCTGGTGGCCGCCGGGGTCCTGGATGTGGCCTAAAACCTGCTGGACTCTGTGGAGATGGAGGACTCAGACACTGGCAGGTACTAGCGCCTTGCAGACTCACTACAACTACATTCTCATCAGAAGGAGGTTTTGTGCCACAATTGATGATTCTAATTCAAACAATAATTTATACATTTTGTGAAAAAAAAAATCTAAAATAATTTTGATTGAGACCATTTTTTTCATGACCGTTTTATTTATTTAATGACCTTTATATGAACAAATCCATCACTCAGCGTCGAAAGTTCAGCCCGTAGCTACATTTGTAATGGTTAGCATTGCTAACAGCTTTTCTGCAGGTGTACACCTCAGCGTCAAACATTTTGCAGCTTGAATAATACCTGTTAGCATGCTAACGTTAATATGCTAGCATTTTTTTGGCTAATAATGTAGGTATTGTTGCGTTTTGGACCAGTTGTTCCTCCCAGGGAATTCAAGTCACAAGTCGCTCCCAAGCTCTTTACGACACTTAAAGCTGAGTAGAAAAACCACCAGAGACAGAATATGTATTTTGTAATATATTTGCAAAGCTTTGCATATATATACAGGTAAAAGCCAGTAAATTAGAATATTTTGAAAAACTTGATTTATTTCAGTAATTGCATTCAAAAGGTGTAACTTGTACATTATATTTATTCATTGCACACAGACTGATGCATTCAAATGTTTATTTCATTTAATTTTGATGATTTGAAGTGGCAACAAATGAAAATCCAAAATTCCGTGTGTCACAAAATTAGAATATTACTTAAGGCTAATACAAAAAAGGGATTTTTAGAAATGTTGGCCAACTGAAAAGTATGAAAATGAAAAATATGAGCATGTACAATACTCAATACTTGGTTGGAGCTCCTTTTGCCTCAATTACTGCGTTAATGCGGCGTGGCATGGAGTCCATGAGTTTCTGGCACTGCTCAGGTGTTATGAGAGCCCAGGTTGCTCTGATAGTGGCCTTCAACTCTTCTGCGTTTTTGGGTCTGGCATTTTGCATCTTCCTTTTCACAATACCCCACAGATTTTCTATGGGGCTAAGGTCAGGGGAGTTGGCGGGCCAATTTAGAACAGAAATACCATGGTCCGTAAACCAGGCACGGGTAGATTTTGCGCTGTGTGCAGGCGCCAAGTCCTGTTGGAACTTGAAATCTCCATCTCCATAGAGCAGGTCAGCAGCAGGAAGCATGAAGTGCTCTAAAACTTGCTGGTAGACGGCTGCGTTGACCCTGGATCTCAGGAAACAGAGTGGACCGACACCAGCAGATGACATGGCACCCCAAACCATCACTGATGGTGGAAACTTTACACTAGACTTCAGGCAACGTGGATCCTGTGCCTCTCCTGTCTTCCTCCAGACTCTGGGACCTCGATTTCCAAAGGAAATGCAAAATTTGCATGGTTGGGTGATGGTTTGGGGTGCCACGTCATCTGCTGGTGTCGGTCCACTCTGTTTCCTGAGATCCAGGGTCAACGCAGCCGTCTACCAGCAAGTTTTAGAGCACTTCATGCTTCCTGCTGCTGACCTGCTCTATGGAGATGGAGATTTCAAGTTCCAACAGGACTTGGCGCCTGCACACAGCGCAAAATCTACCCGTGCCTGGTTTACGGACCATGGTATTTCTGTTCTAAATTGGCCCGCCAACTCCCCTGACCTTAGCCCCATAGAAAATCTGTGGGGTATTGTGAAAAGGAAGATGCAGAATGCCAGACCCAAAAACG
>NC_084558.2:52955827-53030827 GCF_033978685.3 Nerophis lumbriciformis | reverse complement strand
CTTCCTCCTCTACGGGGAAAAAAGATGGCGGCTGTTTACCGTAGTTGCGAGACCGAAACTTTATGAAAATGAATCTTAATATTAATCCATATATAAAGCGCACCGGGTTATAAGGCGCACTGTCAGCTTTTGAGAAAATGTGTGGTTTTTAGGTGCGCCTTATAGTGCGGAAAATACGGTAAATGTCCCCAGAAAATGCGACTTATTCTCCAGTGCGACTTATACTCCGAAAAATACGGTAAATGAAGAATAGTGAACAACAGGCTGAATAAGTGTACGTTATATGAGGCATAAATAAGCAACTGGTATGTTAACGTAACATATTATGGTAAGAGTCATTCAAATAACTATAACATATAGAACATGCTATACGTTTACCAAACAATCTGTCACTCCTAATCGCTAAATCCCATGAAATCTTATACGTCTAGTCCAGGGGTCGGCAAGTTTCGCAAATTATAGAAAACAATGGGAGCCGCACATTTTTTTTGAAATTTTAAATGAATTAACACTGCACACAAAGTTGTTTTTTTTTGCTTTGTGCTATGAACCAAAACCAAACAAGAATTAAAGCTGCAAGCAGCGTTGTTCGGGCCCGCGTATTTGGCAGGTGCTAGTCCTAAGTGTCCCAATACTTTTGTCTACTTTTAGTCTGAAGTGTCCCAAGACTTTTGTCTAGTGTACCTACCTTGTCTGCATTGTGTGGGCACGTTGGTGCTTCCTGCTTTTGAGCAGCCATCTTAAAAAAACAGCACCGCAGGAGCATCAGTGCAGCGGGTCTTTGAAGGGTCATAAAATCAAAACCGGAGCAGGTATCACAACTCTTTCACCAACTTTTAATCAGAAGGGTTGAATCTCTCTCCTGTGTTAGTTTGAAGCCGAAACAACAAACGCGCTCAGAGGAGATAATGTTTGAAGAAAGGGGACGGGTTTTTACAAAAATGTTGTGTTGAAGGGGGAATAGCAAACTTCCTGTATATTTTTGCTGGGGGTTGTCAATTTATGAAATGTAGGTCTAAGTGAGACCTACATAGAGGTTTTTGTTTCATGTCTCTCCGTCCTTCCCAGTGGGAGTTACAGGCAGTTTTGTAATTTTTTTCTTCCGAGGAGCAGTTTTTTATCCGTTTTATTCAAAAATTGCTCTAGAGTGCAATTTTTAGATTTGGGGTTAGGTTTTTTTCATTAGATCACAGTTTTAGCCAGTCCTGATGTGTGTGTTAAGTTCGGTGAGTTTTGAAGCATGTTAAGGGGGTCAAATTACAGCGCAAAGAGGCAAAAGTGACTGTTTTTAGTACTTTTTTGTCTTGAAGGGGGAATTGCCAACTTCCTGTTGATTTTAGCCCGAGGATGTACAATTATGAGAACTAGGTCTAAGTCAGACCTACATAGAGGATTTTGTTTCATGTTTTTCCGACCTTCCTAGTGGGAGTTACAGGCAGTCTAGTTTTTTTTTTTCCTAGGGGGCGCTAGAGCGCAATTTTGAGTTTTGGGGTTTGGTTGTTTTATTAAAAGACAACTTTCGCAGGTCCTGATGTGTGGGTCAAATTAGTGTTCGAAGAGGCGGCGGAATAATAATAATAATAATAATAATAATAAAACCTTAGAAAAACAATAGGTCCTTATGTCCCATTGCGGGCCCTAATAATAATAATAATAATAATAATAAAACCTTAGAAATTCAATAGGTCCTTATGTCCCATTGCATAAGGACTCCCTGTGGGAGTCCTTTTGCAATGGGCCATTGCGGGCCCTAATGACAAACACATTTCGGGAGAACATCTGCACCGTAACACAACATAAACACAACAGGACAAATACCCAGAATCCCATGCAGCCCTAACTCTTCCGGGATACATTATGCACCCCCCGCTACCAAACCCCGCCCACCTCAACCGACGCACAGAGAGGGGGGTTGATGTGTGAGGGAGCAGAGTTGGGGTGGGGTTTGGTGGTAGCAGGGGTGTATAATGTAGCCCGGAAGAGTCAGGGCTGCATGGGATTCTGGGTGTTTGTTCTGTTGTGTTTATGTTGTGTTAAGGTGCAGATGTTCTCCCGAAATGTGTTTGTCATTCTTGTTTGGTTTTGGTTCAAAGTGTGGCGCATTATTAGTAAGAGTGTTAAAGTTGTTTTATATGGCCACCGTCAGTGTAACCTGTGTGGCTGTTGACCAAGTATGCCTTGCTGTCACGTACGTGTGCAAGCAGAAGATGTATATTGTATAACAAGTGTTGGGCTGGCACGCTGTTAATACAGATTGTAGAGGGCGCCAAAAGTTGTACCATCATGGCACGCCCTTATTATAGGTGTAAGGGTGAAAATCGGTGAATATTAATCCCGGGAGTTTTCTGCGAGAGGCACTGAAATCCGGAAGTCTCACGGGAAAATTGGGGGGTTCAGCAAGTAAGCTGCTGAGCCGCATCAGTGATCAAAGAGCTGACCCCTGATCTAGTCTCTTACGTGAATGAGATCAATAATTAGGGCCCGCATGGCCCATTGTATAAGGACTCCTTACAATGGGACATAAGGACCTATTGTATTTGTAAGGTTTTATTATTCTTTATTCTTCCGCCGCCACATTAAACTGTAATTTGACCCACTTAACATGCTTCAAAACTCACCATATTTGACCCACACATCAGGACCTGCGAAAATTACCTTTTTTTAAAAAAAAACGAACCCCAAAACTCAAAATTGCGCTCTAGCACCCCCTAGGAAAAAAAAAAAAAAACTAGACTGCCTATATCTCCCACTAGGAAGATCGGAGAGACATGAAACAAAAACCTGTATGTAGGTCTGACTTAGACCTAGTTTTCATAATTGTATATCATTGGGCAGAAATCAACAGGAAGTTGGCAATTCCCCCTTCAAGACAAAAAAAGTACTAAAAACAGTCACTTTTGCCTATTTGAGCTGTAATTTGACCCCCTTAACATGCTTCAAAACTCACCAAACTGAACACACACATCAGGACTGGCTAAAATTGCGATCTAAAAAAAAAACCTAACCCCAAATCTAAAAATTGCGCTCTACTGCAATTTTTTAATAAAACGCAAAAAAAACTGCTCCTCGGAAGAAAAAAATGACAAAACTGCCTGTAACTCCCACTGGGAAAGTCGGAGAGACATGAAACAAAAAACCTCTATGTAGGGCTCACTTAGAACTGCATTTCATAAATTGACAACCCCCAGCAAAAATCAACAGGAAGTTTGCTATTCCCCCTTCAAAACAAAAGTTTTGTAAAAAACGGTCACCTTCCTTCAAAAACGAACTCCTCTGAGCGCTTTTGTCGTTTCGCCTTCAAAGTAACACAGGAGAGAGATTGAACGCTTGTGATTACAACAACAGAAGCGCTTTTTAATTAAGTGCTCCAGTTTTGATTTTATGAGCCTTCAAAGACCCGCTGCACTCATGCTGCTGCACTGCTGTTTTTGTAAGATGGCTGCTTAAAAGCAGGAAGCACCAACGTGCCCACACAATGCAGACAAGGTAGGTACACTAGACAAAAGTCTTGGGACACTTCAGACTAAAAGTAGACAAAAGTATTGGGACACTTAGGACTAGCACCTGCCAAATACGCGGGCCCGAACAACGCTGCTTGCAGCTTTAATATTCTTTATTCTTCCGCCGCCACATTAAACTGTAATTTGACCCACTTAACATGCTTCAAAACTCACCATATTTGACCCACACATCAGGACCTGCGAAAATTACCTTTTTAAAAAAAAAAAAAACGAACCCCAAAACTCAAAATTGCGCTCTAGCGCCCCCTAGGAAAAAAAACAACTAGACTGCCTATATCTCCCACTAGGAAGATCGGAGAGACATGAAACAAAAACCTGTATGTAGGTCTGACTTAGACCTAGTTTTCATAATTGAATATCATCGGGCAGAAATCAACAGGAAGTTGGCAATTCCCCCTTCAAGACAAAAAAGTACTAAAAACAGTCACTTTTACCTCTTTGAGCTGTAATTTGACCCCCTTAACATGCTTCAAAACTCACCAAACTGAACACACACATCAGGACTGGCTAAAACTGTGATCTAATGAAAAAACCTAACCCCAAATCTAAAAATTGTGCTCTACAGCAATTTTTTAATAAAACGCAAAAAAAACTGCTCCTCGGAAGAAAGAAATGACAAAACTGCCTGTAACTCCCACTGGGAAGGTCGGAGAGAGATGAAACAAAAACCTCTATGTAGGTCTTACTTAGACCTACATTTCATAAATTGACAACTCCCAGCAAAAATCAACAGGAAGTTTGCTATTCCCCCTTCAAAACAACATTTTTGTAAAAACCGGTCACCTTTCTTCAAACATTATCTCCTCTGAGCGCGTTTGTTGTTTCAGCTTCAAACTAACACAGGAGAGACATTGAACCCTTGTGATTACAACAACAGAAGCGCTTTTTAATTAACTGCTCCGGTTTTGATTTTATGACCCTTCAAAGACCCGCTGCAGCGCTGCTGCTTTTTTAAGATGGCTGCTCAAAAGCAGGAAGCACCAACGTGCCCACACAATGCAGACAAGGTAGGTACACTAGACAAAAGTCTTGGGACACTTCAGACTAAAAGTAGACAAAAGTATTGGGACACTTAGGACTAGCACCTGCCAAATACGCGGGCCCGACCAACGCTGCTTGCAGCTTTAATTAGGGACCGAGTCCCTTTGGGACAGAGGACCCTATTGAATTTCTAGCGTTTTATTATTATACCGCCGCCTCTTTGAGCTGTAATTTGACCCCCTTAACATGCTTCAAAACTCACCAAATTGGACACACACACCAGGACTGGCGAAAATTGCGATCTAATCAAAAAACCAAACCCCAAAACTCAAAATTGCGCTCTAGCGCTCCCTAGGAAGAAAACACAGACAAAACTGCCTGTAACTCCCAGTAGGAATGTCGTAGAGACATGAAACAAAAACTTCTATGTAGGTCTCACTTAGACCTAGATTTCATACACTGACAACCCCCAGCAAAAATCAACAGGAAGTTTGCAATTCCACCTTCAAAACAAAAGTTGTGTAAAAACTTTTTTCAAACATTATCTCCTCTGAGCGCGTTTGACGTGTCTGCTTCAAATTAGCACAGGAGAGAGATTGAACCCTTTTGATTAAAAGTTGATGAAAGAGTTTTAATTACTGCTCCGGTTTGGATTTTATGAGCCCTCAAAGTCGGTCCCGTCCATCGCTGCTTGCAGCTTTAATATTATTTGATATTTTACACTAATGTGTTAATCATTTCACACATAAGTCGCTCCTGAGTATAAGTCGGCCAAACTATGAAAGAAACTGCGACTTATAGTCCGAAAAATATGGTATATGTTGTACTGGTTTTGATGGAAGAAGTTTGGGCGCCCCTGACTTAGGGCATTAAACATTTAAAGCGGTCACATTTTGTCATGAAATAAGGAGGTTGAATATAATTATTTCAAATGAATGGACAATTTCATACTTTGGTACAAAAACTTCCTCCATAGTAATTACTTTAAACCTTTTAGTGTACATTTGGGGCGTGAGCAATAGCAGCTGTTGTTTCTTGGGGATCTTCAGAGTTGTTCTGTTACACAACAACAACGTTTACTGATATTGTATTTATGAGGGAGTTTTACCCGCCTACTTTTTGTTTTTGTTTTTGCACGTGAAATGGGTGGACTGCACTCGTTTGCTGCCTGGACTCTTAAAGGACTTTCATCCCCTCCAGTATTAATCTGACCACCTCCTTCTGTGACGTAATGTGAAATGACTTTGCCATGTAATGTTTACTACTTGTATAGATAATATATAACACCTCAATAAACGCCTTTTTTTCCCCACATAGTTTGCAAGTAATAAAAAAAAAAAAACACAACGTAGAAGCACAAGGCGCCTCTAAGAAAACCTTTGTTACCATCCCACCCAGCTTTTGTAAATAATTCATTTTGTGATGCTGTAAAATAAACTAATTGACCCTATTTTGTCTGCCTGGGACTCTTTTTTTTTTTTTTACACTATTTTGTGTCGTTTTATTGTATTAAATAACTAATATAGCGACTCTTGATCTAAAGCAGGGGTGCTCACACTTTTTCTGCAGGCGAGCTACTTTTCAATTGATCAAGTCGTGGGGATCTACCTCATTCATATATATCATTTATATTTACTTATTTATGAAACATATGTTTTTGTTAACAAGTTAAAAGTGTTTAATGATAATACAAGTATGTTTAATACATATAGTTAATATTGTTAACAAGTTAAAGGTGTTTAAAGATAATGCAAGCATGTTTAACACATAGTTAATATTATTAACAAGTTAAAGGTGGTTAAAGATAATACAAGCATGTTTAACACATATAGTTAATATTGTTAATAAGTTAAAGGTGTTTAAAGATAATACAAGCATGTTTAACACATATAGTTAATATTGTTAATAAGTTAAAGGTGGTTAAAGATAATACAAGCATGTTTAACACATAGTTAATATTGTTAACAAATTAAAGGTGTTTAATGATAATACAAGTATGTTTAACACATATAGTTAATATTGTTAACAAATTAAAGATGTTTAATGATAATACAAGTATGTTTAATACATATAGTTAATATTGTTAACAAGTTAAAGGTGTTTAAAGATAATGCAAGCATGTTTAACACATAGTTAATATTGTTAACAAGTTAAAGGTGTTTAAAGATAATACAAGCATGTTTAACACATATAGTTAATATTGTTAATAAGTTAAAGGTGGTTAAAGATAATACAAGCATGTTTAACACATATAGTTAATATTGTTAACAAATTAAAGGTGTTTAATGATAATACAAGTATGTTTAATACATATAGTTAATATTGTTAACAAGTTAAAGGTGTTTAAAGATAATGCAAGCATGTTTAACACATAGTTAATATTGTTAACAAGTTAAAGGTGTTTAAAGATAATACAAGCATGTTTAACACATATAGTTAATATTGTTAATAAGTTAAAGGTGTTTAAAGATAATACAAGCATGTTTAACACATATAGTTAATATTGTTAACAAATTAAAGATGTTTAATGATAATACAAGAATGTTTAATACATATAGTTAATATTGTTAACAAGTTAAAGGTGTTTAAAGATAATGCAAGCATGTTTAACACATATAGTTAATATTGTTAATAAGTTAAAGGTGTTTAAAGATAATACAAGCATGTTTAACACATATAGTTAATATTGTTAACAACTTAAAGGTGTTTAAAGATAATGCAAGCATGTTTAACACATAGTTAATATTGTTAACAAGTTAAAGGTGGTTAAAGATAATACAAGCATGTTTAACACATATAGTTAATATTGTTAATAAGTTAAAGGTGTTTAAAGATAATACAAGCATGTTTAACACATATAGTTAATATTGTTAATAAGTTAAAGGTGTTTAAAGATAATGCAAGCATGTTTAACACATATAGTTAATATTGTTAATAAGTTAAAGGTGTTTAAAGATAATACAAGCATGTTTAACACATAGTTAATATTGTTAACAAGTTAAAGGTGTTTAAAGATAATGCAAGCATGTTTAACACATATAGTTAATATTGTTAATAAGTTAAAGGTGTTTAATGATAATACAAGCATGTTTAACACATATAGTTAATATTGTTAACAAATTAAAGGTGTTTAATGATAATACAAGTATGTTTAATACATATAGTTAATATTGTTAACAAGTTAAAGGTGTTTAAAAATAATGCAAGCATGTTTAACACATATAGTTAATATTGTTAATAAGTTAAAGGTGTTTAATGATAATACAAGCATGTTTAACACATATAGTTAATATTGTTAATAAGTTAAAAGTGTTTAAAGATAATACAAGCATGTTTAACACATATAGTTAATATTGTTAACAAGTTAAAGGTGTTTAAAGATAATGCAAGCATGTTTAACACATAGTTAATATTGTTAACAAGTTAAAGGTGTTTAATGATAATACAAGTATGTTTAATACATATAGTTAATATTGTTAACAAGTTAAAGGTGGTTAAAGATAATACAAGCATGTTTAACACATATAGTTAATATTGTTAACAAATTAAAGGTGTTTAATGATAATACAAGTATGTTTAATACATATAGTTAATATTGTTAACAAGTTAAAGGTGTTTAATGATAATACAAGTATGTTTAATACATATAGTTAATATTGTTAACAAGTTAAAGGTGGTTAAAGATAATACAAGCATGTTTAACACATATAGTTAATATTGTTAACAAATTAAAGGTGTTTAATGATAATACAAGTATGTTTAATACATATAGTTAATATTGTTAACAAGTTAAAGGTGTTTAAAGATAATGCAAGCATGTTTAACACATAGTTAATATTGTTAACAAGTTAAAGGTGTTTAAAGATAATACAAGCATGTTTAACACATATAGTTAATATTGTTAATAAGTTAAAGGTGTTTAAAGATAATACAAGCATGTTTAACACATATAGTTAATATTGTTAACAAATTAAAGATGTTTAATGATAATACAAGAATGTTTAATACATATAGTTAATATTGTTAACAAGTTAAAGGTGTTTAAAGATAATGCAAGCATGTTTAACACATATAGTTAATATTGTTAATAAGTTAAAGGTGTTTAAAGATAATACAAGCATGTTTAACACATATAGTTAATATTGTTAACAACTTAAAGGTGTTTAAAGATAATGCAAGCATGTTTAACACATAGTTAATATTGTTAACAAGTTAAAGGTGGTTAAAGATAATACAAGCATGTTTAACACATATAGTTAATATTGTTAATAAGTTAAAGGTGTTTAAAGATAATACAAGCATGTTTAACACATATAGTTAATATTGTTAATAAGTTAAAGGTGTTTAAAGATAATGCAAGCATGTTTAACACATATAGTTAATATTGTTAATAAGTTAAAGGTGTTTAAAGATAATACAAGCATGTTTAACACAGTTAATATTGTTAACAAGTTAAAGGTGTTTAAAGATAATGCAAGCATGTTTAACACATATAGTTAATATTGTTAATAAGTTAAAGGTGTTTAATGATAATACAAGCATGTTTAACACATATAGTTAATATTGTTAACAAATTAAAGGTGTTTAATGATAATACAAGTATGTTTAATACATATAGTTAATATTGTTAACAAGTTAAAGGTGTTTAAAAATAATGCAAGCATGTTTAACACATATAGTTAATATTGTTAATAAGTTAAAGGTGTTTAATGATAATACAAGCATGTTTAACACATATAGTTAATATTGTTAATAAGTTAAAAGTGTTTAAAGATAATACAAGCATGTTTAACACATATAGTTAATATTGTTAACAAGTTAAAGGTGTTTAAAGATAATGCAAGCATGTTTAACACATAGTTAATATTGTTAACAAGTTAAAGGTGTTTAATGATAATACAAGTATGTTTAATACATATAGTTAATATTGTTAACAAGTTAAAGGTGGTTAAAGATAATACAAGCATGTTTAACACATATAGTTAATATTGTTAACAAATTAAAGGTGTTTAATGATAATACAAGTATGTTTAATACATATAGTTAATATTGTTAACAAGTTAAAGGTGTTTAATGATAATACAAGTATGTTTAATACATATAGTTAATATTGTTAACAAGTTAAAGGTGGTTAAAGATAATACAAGCATGTTTAACACATATAGTTAATATTGTTAACAAATTAAAGGTGTTTAATGATAATACAAGTATGTTTAATACATATAGTTAATATTGTTAACAAGTTAAAGGTGTTTAAAGATAATGCAAGCATGTTTAACACATATAGTTAATATTGTTAACAAGCTAAAGGTGTTTAAAGATAATGCAAGCATGTTTAACACATATAGTTAATATTGTTAACAAGTTAAAGGTGGTTAAAGATAATACAAGCATGTTTAACACATATAGTTAATATTGTTAACAAATTAAAGGTGTTTAATGATAATACAAGTATGTTTAATACATATAGTTAATATTGTTAACAAGTTAAAGGTGTTTAAAGATAATGCAAGCATGTTTAACACATAGTTAACAAGTTAAAGGTGTTTAAAGATAATACAAGCATGTTTAACACATATAGTTAATATTGTTAACAAGTTAAAGGTGTTTAAAGATAATGCAAGCATGTTTAACACATATAGTTAATATTGTTAATAAGTTAAAGGTGTTTAAAGATAATACAAGCATGTTTAACATATATAGTTAATATTGTTAATAAGTTAAAGGTGTTTAATGATAATACAAGTATGTTTAACACATATAGTTAATATTGTTAACAAGTTAAAGATAAAACAAGCATGTTTAACACATATAGTTAATATTGTTAACAAATTAAAGGTGTTTAATGATAATACAAGCATGTTTAACACATATAGTTAATATTGTTAATAAGTTAAAGGTGTTTAAAGATAATGCAAGCATGTTTAACACATATAGTTAATATTGTTAACAAATTAAAGGTGTTTAATGATAATACAAGTATGTTTAATACATATAGTTAATATTGTTAACAAGTTAAAGGTGTTTAAAGATAATGCAAGCATGTTTAACACATATAGTTAATATTGTTAACAAGTTAAAGGTGTTTAAAGATAATGTAAGCATGTTTAACACATAGTTAATATTGTTAACAAGTTAAAGGTGTTTAAAGATAATACAAGCATGTTTAACACATATAGTTAATATTGTTAATAAGTTAAAGGTGTTTAAAGATAATACAAGCATGTTTAACACATAGTTAATATTGTTAACAAGTTAAAGGTGTTTAAAGATAATGCAAGCATGTTTAACACATATAGTTAATATTGTTAATAAGTTAAAGGTGTTTAAAGATAATACAAGCATGTTTAACACATATAGTTAATATTGTTAATAAATTAAAGGTGTTTAATGATAATACAAGCATGTTTAACACATATAGTTAATATTGTTAATAAGTTAAAGGTGTTTAATGATAATACAAGCATGTTTAACACATATAGTTAATATTGTTAATAAGTTAAAGGTGTTTAAAGATAATACAAGCATGGTTAACACATATAGTTAATATTGTTAACAAATTAAAGGTGTTTAATGATAATACAAGTATGTTTAATACATATAGTTAATATTGTTAACAAGTTAAAGGTGTTTAAAGATAATGCAAGCATGTTTAACACATAGTTAATATTGTTAACAAGTTAAAGGTGGTTAAAGATAAAACAAGCATGTTTAACACATATAGTTAATATTGTTAATAAGTTAAAGGTGGTTAAAGATAATACAAGCATGTTTAACACATATAGTTAATATTGTTAACAAATTAAAGGTGTTTAATGATAATACAAGCATGTTTAACACATATAGTTAATATTGTTAATAAGTTAAAGGTGTTTAAAGATAATACAAGCATGTTTAACACATATAGTTAATATTGTTAATAAGTTAAAGGTGGTTAAAGATAATACAAGCATGTTTAACACATATGGTTAATATTGTTAACAAATTAAAGGTGTTTAATGATAATACAAGTATGTTTAATACATATAGTTAATATTGTTAACAAGTTAAAGGTGTTTAAAGATAATGCAAGCATGTTTAACACATAGTTAATATTGTTAACAAGTTAAAGGTGGTTAAAGATAATACAAGCATGTTTAACACATATAGTTAATATTGTTAACAAATTAAAGGTGTTTAAAGATAATACAAGCATGTTTAACACATATAGTTAATATTGTTAACAACTTAAAGATGTTTAATGATAATACAAGTATGTTTAATACATATAGTTAATATTGTTAACAAGTTAAAGGTGGTTAAAGATAATACAAGCATGTTTAACACATATAGTTAATATTGTTAATAAGTTAAAGGTGTTTAAAGATAATACAAGCATGTTTAACACATATAGTTAATATTGTTAATAAGTTAAAGGTGGTTAAAGATAATACAAGCATGTTTAACACATATAGTTAATATTGTTAACAAATTAAAGGTGTTTAATGATAATACAAGTATGTTTAATACATATAGTTAATATTGTTAACAAGTTAAAGGTGTTTAAAGATAATGCAAGCATGTTTAACACATAGTTAATATTGTTAACAAGTTAAAGGTGTTTAAAGATAATGTAAGCATGTTTAACACATAGTTAATATTGTTAACAAGTTAAAGGTGTTTAAAGATAATACAAGCATGTTTAACACATATAGTTAATATTGTTAATAAGTTAAAGGTGTTTAAAGATAATACAAGCATGTTTAACACATAGTTAATATTGTTAACAAGTTAAAGGTGTTTAAAGATAATGCAAGCATGTTTAACACATATAGTTAATATTGTTAATAAGTTAAAGGTGTTTAAAGATAATACAAGCATGTTTAACACATATAGTTAATATTGTTAATAAATTAAAGGTGTTTAATGATAATACAAGCATGTTTAACACATATAGTTAATATTGTTAATAAGTTAAAGGTGTTTAAAGATAATGCAAGCATGTTTAACACATATAGTTAATATTGTTAATAAGTTAAAGGTGTTTAAAGATAATACAAGCATGTTTAACACATAGTTAATATTGTTAACAAGTTAAAGGTGTTTAAAGATAATGCAAGCATGTTTAACACATATAGTTAATATTGTTAATAAGTTAAAGGTGTTTAATGATAATACAAGCATGTTTAACACATATAGTTAATATTGTTAACAAATTAAAGGTGTTTAATGATAATACAAGTATGTTTAATACATATAGTTAATATTGTTAACAAGTTAAAGGTGTTTAAAAATAATGCAAGCATGTTTAACACATATAGTTAATATTGTTAATAAGTTAAAGGTGTTTAATGATAATACAAGCATGTTTAACACATATAGTTAATATTGTTAATAAGTTAAAAGTGTTTAAAGATAATACAAGCATGTTTAACACATATAGTTAATATTGTTAACAAGTTAAAGGTGTTTAAAGATAATGCAAGCATGTTTAACACATAGTTAATATTGTTAACAAGTTAAAGGTGTTTAATGATAATACAAGTATGTTTAATACATATAGTTAATATTGTTAACAAGTTAAAGGTGGTTAAAGATAATACAAGCATGTTTAACACATATAGTTAATATTGTTAACAAATTAAAGGTGTTTAATGATAATACAAGTATGTTTAATACATATAGTTAATATTGTTAACAAGTTAAAGGTGTTTAATGATAATACAAGTATGTTTAATACATATAGTTAATATTGTTAACAAGTTAAAGGTGGTTAAAGATAATACAAGCATGTTTAACACATATAGTTAATATTGTTAACAAATTAAAGGTGTTTAATGATAATACAAGTATGTTTAATACATATAGTTAATATTGTTAACAAGTTAAAGGTGTTTAAAGATAATGCAAGCATGTTTAACACATATAGTTAATATTGTTAACAAGCTAAAGGTGTTTAAAGATAATGCAAGCATGTTTAACACATATAGTTAATATTGTTAACAAGTTAAAGGTGGTTAAAGATAATACAAGCATGTTTAACACATATAGTTAATATTGTTAACAAATTAAAGGTGTTTAATGATAATACAAGTATGTTTAATACATATAGTTAATATTGTTAACAAGTTAAAGGTGTTTAAAGATAATGCAAGCATGTTTAACACATAGTTAACAAGTTAAAGGTGTTTAAAGATAATACAAGCATGTTTAACACATATAGTTAATATTGTTAACAAGTTAAAGGTGTTTAAAGATAATGCAAGCATGTTTAACACATATAGTTAATATTGTTAATAAGTTAAAGGTGTTTAAAGATAATACAAGCATGTTTAACATATATAGTTAATATTGTTAATAAGTTAAAGGTGTTTAATGATAATACAAGTATGTTTAACACATATAGTTAATATTGTTAACAAGTTAAAGATAAAACAAGCATGTTTAACACATATAGTTAATATTGTTAACAAATTAAAGGTGTTTAATGATAATACAAGCATGTTTAACACATATAGTTAATATTGTTAATAAGTTAAAGGTGTTTAAAGATAATGCAAGCATGTTTAACACATATAGTTAATATTGTTAACAAATTAAAGGTGTTTAATGATAATACAAGTATGTTTAATACATATAGTTAATATTGTTAACAAGTTAAAGGTGTTTAAAGATAATGCAAGCATGTTTAACACATATAGTTAATATTGTTAACAAGTTAAAGGTGTTTAAAGATAATGTAAGCATGTTTAACACATAGTTAATATTGTTAACAAGTTAAAGGTGTTTAAAGATAATACAAGCATGTTTAACACATATAGTTAATATTGTTAATAAGTTAAAGGTGTTTAAAGATAATACAAGCATGTTTAACACATAGTTAATATTGTTAACAAGTTAAAGGTGTTTAAAGATAATGCAAGCATGTTTAACACATATAGTTAATATTGTTAATAAGTTAAAGGTGTTTAAAGATAATACAAGCATGTTTAACACATATAGTTAATATTGTTATTTGTTATTTTTTAAATTTTATTTTTTATTTTATTTTTTTATTTTTATTTTATTTCATTTTTTTTTAATCTTATTATTTATTTGTGTGTGGCGTCGCGCGGGTCTCACTTCCTGTTGGATGGGGTCCGTGCCCGTGTGGCCCGACCTTGCGCTGTGGGGTCTCTGTTGGTGACTTGGTGTGGTGGCGGCGCAGCCCCCGTGTCTGGTCTGGATGCTGTGTCCCGGTTGTTTGGGCGGTGGTGTGTTTGTGCGGGTTTGGGTTGGGGTGGGGGGCCTTTTGGTTGGGGGGGTTGTTGGTGTCTCTTGTTTGCGTGTTGGCGTTCGGGCTGACCGGCGGGCTGGCGCCGGCTGGTCTCCGTGGCCCTGGTGGCGTGTGGTTGCTGGTCGCAGTTTTTCTTTGATCGCTTTAATTTGATTGGCTGGTGCTGGCTGTCTGGGGTTATTGCGGCTGCTGTTTCTGCTGCCGTTTGTTTGTGGTGTGGGCGCCCGTGGCTGCTGGGTCTGGTGCAGGGGTGTGGCTGATGTTGTGACTGGTGGCAGCGCGCGCGCGTGATGGCTGTCGGGGCTGACGAACTGTGTATATGTATGTATATGTGTGTGTATGTATGTATGTTTATATATGTGTATGTGTACATATGTGTATGTATATGTATATATGTGTATGTGTGGGTATGTATACGTGTATGTGTGTATGTGTATGTGTATGTGTGTATGTATGTATGTATGTATATTTCTGGGGGTACGCTCTGGGCCTGCCTGTCAGACGGGGGTCGACGCCTCAGGCTACTGCATCCGAACTGCGTGTCTGGAGCTCCTGGGTCCCGCTGTCCATCCCTTCCGGGTGCCCGTCTTGGTTGGGGCCTGTTGGGCCTAGTCCCTGCGTCTATTGTGGTAGCTTGGTGCTGCAAGGTATTCCGAGGTGCTGCGAGTCGGCCAGTTGCTGGGGTAGTGACCTTGTTTGTCAGCATGTCTGTGATCTTCTTTTAATTCTTTTTTTTTTTTAATTAATTAATTAATTTATTTATTTATTTATTTTTAAAATATATTTTATTAATATTATTTTTTTATTTTTCCCCTCCCTCAGGGGGGGGGCTCGGCGGGGCGGTTGCTGGTTGTTCCATCTCCATCGTTGGGGTCCCTGCGGGTGGGGTGGGTGGTTCCCGTGGCCCTGTGCCTGGGTGGTCCTGCGGCGGCCGGTTTGGGTGGGGTGGCCGGGGGCTGGCCTCGCCGCGCTCTCCGGGGGTGGGGGGTGGGCTCGTGGGGGCCCGGTTGCCGGTGGGGCGGGGGCGGTCTTCCCGTCCGGTTGCGGGGAGTCTCTGGGTCCTTCGGGCGGGGCGTCTCGCCTTTCTGCCCGTGTGGGGTGTGGTCTCTCGCTGGCTTGGGGTCTGGCTGTCCCCTGCTTTTCTCGTGCCCTGTCCTCCGCCGGGTGCGTCTGTCTGCGGCCTGCTGCTGGCCCTTGTGGGCGGTACGGTGGGTCGGGCTCTGGGGTTCCTGTCGCTGGCCGGCTTGGCTGCGTGGGGGCGGTGGTCCCTGGTTCCCTGGGCACCACGCCTCCTGTTTGTGGGTTGGGCTCTCGGGGGTGATGGGGCCGTGCTCTGGCTCCCACGCACTCTGGGAGTCGAATGTATTGTACATGCAAATTCACATATGCTCACATACGTACATAGGTACCTACGCTCCCACATACATACACAAATACAGTACATATTTACCTACCTAATGTTCGTACATCCACACGCACATTCAATATACAAACATACACATACACATACTGTACATATACATTCACTGTACAAACACATATACACATTCTGTACATATACATTCATTGTACAAACACATATACACATTCTGTACATATACATTCATTGTACAAACACATATACACATTCTGTACATATACATTCATTGTACAAACACATATACACATTCTGTACATATACATTCATTGTACAAACACATATACACATTCTGTACATATACATTCATTGTACAAACACATATACACATTCTGTACATATACAAGTACATATGCATACTTACACTCATGCACATAATCACGTTTCATCAAACATATATTAACGTTGTTGCCCTAGGGTAAACTGGGTGTAACACATGGCACACTGACAAAGCTTAACCTATTGTGACTATAACAATCTACAAGGTTAATGTAGGTTGCTTCTCTTTCTCCCCCTCCATTTTTCTGCATTCTTTCGTATCTCAAGTTATCATTACGTATATGTATTGTTGTATTTAAACAACTGTATTGTTGATAATAAAGGTAAATTATTGGTATTGTTCATTATCAATAGCGCTATTTCTATTGGTATTTGTATTGATCCATTTGTAGTGTAATAATGCTCATTGTCATTTCTGTATTATTTTTTATTTTTCGCTAACTGCTTATTTGCTATTACTTTTACCATCATATTTGTACATGTCATATTTGCTGATGTTGCTCTATTGTTGTTGTTGTTGTTGTTTGCTGTTGTTGTTTTTGTCTCTCTGTCTAATCCCCCTCTTGTCCCCACAATTTCCCCCTCTGTCTTCTTTTTTTTTTCTCTTTCTATCCCCTCCTGCTCCGGCCCGGCTGCACTAAATGATAATATAAATACATTTAATAAAGTCAAATACAAATAAGGCAACAAGAGAAGTATCCTACACTTCTCTTTTGTAAAGTCAATCTGAACAGCCGACATGGGCATCTACATCAACTATATGATTTGCCTGAGAAGCTGGACAGGACAAAAAAAAAAAAAAAAAAAAAAAAAAAAAAAAAAAAAATAGTTAATATTGTTAATAAATTAAAGGTGTTTAATGATAATACAAGCATGTTTAACACATATAGTTAATATTGTTAATAAGTTAAAGGTGTTTAATGATAATACAAGCATGTTTAACACATATAGTTAATATTGTTAATAAGTTAAAGGTGTTTAAAGATAATACAAGCATGGTTAACACATAGTTAATATTGTTAACAAGTTAAAGGTGGTTAAAGATAAAACAAGCATGTTTAACACATATAGTTAATATTGTTAATAAGTTAAAGGTGGTTAAAGATAATACAAGCATGTTTAACACATATAGTTAATATTGTTAACAAATTAAAGGTGTTTAATGATAATACAAGCATGTTTAACACATATAGTTAATATTGTTAATAAGTTAAAGGTGTTTAAAGATAATACAAGCATGTTTAACACATATAGTTAATATTGTTAATAAGTTAAAGGTGGTTAAAGATAATACAAGCATGTTTAACACATATGGTTAATATTGTTAACAAATTAAAGGTGTTTAATGATAATACAAGTATGTTTAATACATATAGTTAATATTGTTAACAAGTTAAAGGTGTTTAAAGATAATGCAAGCATGTTTAACACATAGTTAATATTGTTAACAAGTTAAAGGTGGTTAAAGATAATACAAGCATGTTTAACACATATAGTTAATATTGTTAACAAATTAAAGGTGTTTAAAGATAATACAAGCATGTTTAACACATATAGTTAATATTGTTAACAACTTAAAGATGTTTAATGATAATACAAGTATGTTTAATACATATAGTTAATATTGTTAACAAGTTAAAGGTGGTTAAAGATAATACAAGCATGTTTAACACATATAGTTAATAAGTTAAAGGTGTTTAAAGATAATACAAGCATGTTTAACACATATAGTTAATATTGTTAATAAGTTAAAGGTGGTTAAAGATAATACAAGCATGTTTAACACATATAGTTAATATTGTTAACAAATTAAAGGTGTTTAATGATAATACAAGTATGTTTAATACATATAGTTAATATTGTTAACAAGTTAAAGGTGTTTAAAGATAATGCAAGCATGTTTAACACATAGTTAATATTGTTAACAAGTTAAAGGTGTTTAAAGATAATGTAAGCATGTTTAACACATAGTTAATATTGTTAACAAGTTAAAGGTGTTTAAAGATAATACAAGCATGTTTAACACATATAGTTAATATTGTTAATAAGTTAAAGGTGTTTAAAGATAATACAAGCATGTTTAACACATAGTTAATATTGTTAACAAGTTAAAGGTGTTTAAAGATAATGCAAGCATGTTTAACACATATAGTTAATATTGTTAATAAGTTAAAGGTGTTTAAAGATAATACAAGCATGTTTAACACATATAGTTAATATTGTTAATAAATTAAAGGTGTTTAATGATAATACAAGCATGTTTAACACATATAGTTAATATTGTTAATAAGTTAAAGGTGTTTAATGATAATACAAGCATGTTTAACACATATAGTTAATATTGTTAATATGTTAAAGGTGTTTAAAGATAATACAAGCATGGTTAACACATATAGTTAATATTGTTAACAAATTAAAGGTGTTTAATGATAATACAAGTATGTTTAATACATATAGTTAATATTGTTAACAAGTTAAAGGTGTTTAAAGATAATACAAGCATGTTTAACACATAGTTAATATTGTTAACAAGTTAAAGGTGGTTAAAGATAAAACAAGCATGTTTAACACATATAGTTAATATTGTTAATAAGTAAAGGTGGTTAAAGATAATACAAGCATGTTTAACACATATAGTTAATATTGTTAACAAATTAAAGGTGTTTAATGATAATACAAGCATGTTTAACACATATAGTTAATATTGTTAATAAGTTAAAGGTGTTTAAAGATAATACAAGCATGTTTAACACATATAGTTAATATTGTTAATAAGTTAAAGGTGGTTAAAGATAATACAAGCATGTTTAACACATATGGTTAATATTGTTAACAAATTAAAGGTGTTTAATGATAATACAAGTATGTTTAATACATATAGTTAATATTGTTAACAAGTTAAAGGTGTTTAAAGATAATGCAAGCATGTTTAACACATAGTTAATATTGTTAACAAGTTAAAGGTGGTTAAAGATAATACAAGCATGTTTAACACATATAGTTAATATTGTTAACAAATTAAAGGTGTTTAAAGATAATACAAGCATGTTTAACACATATAGTTAATATTGTTAATAAGTTAAAGGTGTTTAAAGATAATACAAGCATGTTTAACACATATAGATTCCTTTTTTTCATGAAGACAAGAATATAAGTTGGTGTATTACCTGATTGTGATGACTTGCATTGATAGGAATCAGACAGTGGTGCTGATAAGGTCCGCATTTTCGAATGGAGGAGAAAAAAAGTCCTCCTTTCTGTCCAATACCACATGAAAGTGGTTGGTTTTTGGCATCTTATTTGTCCAGCTTCCGTACTCCTTTGTATGCACTTTACAAGAAATACATTGTCGGCAAACTCCGTAGCTTGCTAGCTTGTGCACGCCAGCTTTCTGAGACTCTTATTTTGTTAGCGCAGGCAGGATGAAGCAGAGCTTTTATTGTGCAACTGTGCAGTCGGTCTTTGGAGTTTTGACGACAGGTACGGCGCCAGAGTCTGTTGAAATAAAGTGTTTCTCGCCTTCCAGTCGGTAATTTAATCATCTCAGAAGACCCTCGGGTGCCGTGAATGTCAATCAAGTGACGTCATAGTGAAGATTTATGATCGCTCATTTTTAGGACTATTTTTTTAATGCCTGGCTGGTGATCGACTGACACACCCGCCACGATCGACCGGTAGATCGCGATCGACGTAATGAGCACCCCTGATCTAAAGGCTGGACCTCAACACAAAAGTGTTTCTTAACCCAAAATTTTTTTTTGCTGTGGTCTGTATGAGCTCAGTGGTGTAATACACTTTTCCACCACATGTGGCAGTAATGAAGTCTGGAGCTAATGTCAATAAAGTGCAAAAATGATGACTAAAAAGTTAAAGTAGCAATGATAGTCACACACACACACTAAGTGTGGCCAAATTATTTAAACCCATCACCCTTGATCACCCCCTGGGAGGTGAGGGGAGCAGTGAGCAGCAGCGGTGGCCACGCCCGGGAATCATTTTTTGGTGATTCAACCCCCAAATCCAACCCTTCCAACTAAAGTGGTGAAGCTGCATTTTATTCTTGTTGATTATTTAGTTAAATAACACATTCATTTATTTTAGCACAGGTACATTTATGTTCCGTCACCTATTTATAACTCCCTCCTTATGCAGTGTATTTGGTTAGTACTTGTTTTTCTAATTAGCCTGGTCTTACGGTTAAAAATGTGACCGACACGTAGTTTTGTATCATTTGACAAGGTCAACTGTGAGAAGGTTGAATAGAATTAAAGAAAATGGAAAGTAAGATTACTAATATAGGTCGTAAAAAAAAGTTGAGCCTCGATGTCACAAAGGTTAAGAACACTCCACTGTGGGGTATTTTATTGTGTGAATGCCTTTGCGATAAGCACAATACTTGCCGTATAAACACTTTGTAGGGCGCAACTTCCCACATTCAGCTTCATGGAGATAGCTACTTTCTCGTTAGGCAACATGTCACAGGTCGGGGGTATCCAAAGTGTGCCGTTTGCGGCACATTGTAAGAATACTAATTTTAAAAAAAAGTGTACTAAAAGAGCAAGCAGGTGAAATGTAACCAGAAAAAAATCAATGTTATGAATTATTGACCTATTTAAGGCTCAAATTCACATTCAAAAAATTTCCACTTTTAAATATTTTTGAGGAAAAGGTTGCATATTTTGTGTTTTTGCCACATAAAAACAAGGCTTCCTTTGACAAAAAAGGGCATAAACATTTTTTTTGTAAAAACTTCTCGACAAATCCAAAATTGAGCTAATGCAAATTAGCATCAAGCTAACGCATTTTTAAAAAAGTGAGCCTGACTTTATGTTGGGAGTGTTTATCTACCAAGCATACTTGCTGTGTGGGTGTTGAAAAATGTCAACATTACTCAGAGGGGAGTCTGTGACCATATGGTACTAGAAACGATCCGGCTCAGCCCCAAAGTCTGACCGGGTGTTGTTGATCTTATTTTGGACCTTCCATGGAAATCCGCCCGTGTTTTGTTTATTTTGCCGACAAACCAACAACAAGGACTACAAATTCTGTTTGTCCTCAACATTTTGCTTTTGCGCTTGTTTTTTCTTTGACTCACTTTTGGGGTGGGTGTTGAAAAATGTCAACATTACTCAGAGGGTGTTGTTGAATCGATACCCGGTAGTACCGACGGGATTCGGTACTCATCCCTAGCTAGCACACACAGAGAAATGTGACCATATGGGACTAGAAATGATCCCAAAGTCTAACCGGGTGTTGTTGATCTTATTTTGGACCTTCCATGGAAATCAGCCCATGTTTTGTTTATTTTGCCGACAAACCAACGGCAAGGACTACATATTCCTTGTTTGTCCTCACAATTTTGGTTTTTGCGCTTGTCTTTTCTTTGACTCACTTTTGGGGTGGGTGTTGAAAAATGTCAACATTACTCAGAGGGTGTTGTTGAATCGATACCCGGTAGTACCGATGGGATTCGGTACTCATCCCTAGCTAGCACACACAGAGAAATGTGACCATATGGGACTAGAAATGATCCCAAAGTCTAACCGGGTGTTGTTGATCTTATTTTGGACCTTCCACGGAAATCAGCCCATGTTTTGTTTATTTTGCCGACAAACCAACGGCAAGGACTACATATTCCTTGTTTGTCCTCAACATTTTGGTTTTTGCGCTTGTCTTTTCTTTGACTCACTTTTGGGGTGGGTGTTGAAAAATGTCAACATTACTCAGAGGGTGTTGTTGAATCGATACCCGGTAGTACCGACGGGATTCGATACTCATCCCTAGCTAGCACACACAGAGAAATGTGACCATATGGGACTAGAAATGATCCCAAAGTCTAACCGGGTGTTGTTGATCTTATTTTGGACCTTCCACGGAAACTGCCCATGTTTTGTTTATTTTGCCGACAAACCAACGGCAAGGACTACATATTCCTTGTTTGTCCTCAACATTTTGGTTTTTGCGCTTGTCTTTTCTTTGACTCACTTTTGGGGTGGGTGTTGAAAAATGTCAAAATTACTCAGAGGGTGTTGTTGAATCGATACCCGGTAGTACCGACGGGATTCGGTACTCATCCCTAGCTAGCACACACAGAGAAATGTGACCATATGGGACTAGAAATGATCCCAAAGTCTAACCGGGTGTTGTTGATCTTTTTTTGGACCTTCCACGAAAACTGCCCATGTTTTGTTTATTTTGCCGACAAACCAACAGCAAGGACTACATATTCCTTGTTTGTCCTGAACATTGTGGTTTTGCGCTTGTTTTTTCTTTGACTCACTTTTGGGGTGGGTGTTGAAAAATGTCAACATTACTCAGAGGGTGTTGTTGAATCGATACCCGGTAGTACCGACGGGATTCGGTACTCATCCCTAGCTAGCACACACAGAGAAATGTGACCATATGGGACTAGAAATGATCCCAAAGTATAACCGGGTGTTGTTGATCTTTTTTTTTTTTGACCTTCCATGGAAACTGCCCATTTTTTGTTTATTTTGCCGACAAAACAACAGCAAGGACTACAAATTCCTTATTTGTCCTGAACATTGTGGTTTTGCGCTTGTTTTTTCTTTGACTCACTTTTGGGGTGGGTGTTGAAAAATGTCAACATTACTCAGAGGGTGTTGTTGAGTCTGCAACCGGATGTGATGTCACGTGCAACAAAGGTATCAAAAAGTTGGATTTTGCATGAATCGATACCCGGTAGTACCGATGGGATTCGGTACTCATCCCCAGCTAGCACACACAGAGAAATGTGACCATATGGGACTAGAAATGATCCCACAGTCTAACCGGGTGTTGTTGATCTTATTTTGGACCTTCCACGGAAACTGCCCATGTTTTGTTTATTTTGCCGACAAACCAACGGCAAGGACTACATATTCCTTGTTTGTCCTCACAATTTTGGTTTTTGCGCTTGTCTTTTCTTTGACTCACTTTTGGGGTGGGTGTTGAAAAATGTCAACATTACTCAGAGGGTGTTGTTGAATCGATACCCGGTAGTACCGATGGGATTCGGTACTCATCCCTAGCTAGCACACACAGGGAAATGTGACCATATGGGACTAGAAATGATCCCACAGTCTAACCGGGTGTTGTTGATCTTATTTTGGACCTTCCACGGAAACTGCCCATGTTTTGTTTATTTTGCCGACAAACCAACGGCAAGGACTACATATTCTTTGTTTGTCCTCAACATTTTGCTTTTGTGCTTGTCTTTTCTTTGACTCACTTTTGGGGTGGGTGTTGAAAAATGTCAACATTACTCAGAGGGTGTTGTTGAGTCTGCAACCGGATGTGATGTCATGTGCAACAAAGGTATCAAAAAGTTGGATTTTGCATGAATCGATACCCGGTAGTACCGACGGGATTCGGTACTCATCCCTAGCTAGCACACACAGAGAAATGTCACCATATGGGACTAGAAATGATCCCAAAGTCTAACCGGGTGTTGTTGATCTTATTTTGGACCTTCCATGGAAATCAGCCCATGTTTTGTTTATTTTGCCAACAAACCAACGGCAAGGACTACATATTCCTTGTTTGTCCTCACAATTTTGGTTTTTGCGCTTGTCTTTTCTTTGACTCACTTTTGGGGTGGGTGTTGAAAAATGTCAACATTACTCAGAGGGTGTTGTTGAGTCTGCAACCGGATGTGATGTCACGTGCAACAAAGGTATCAAAAAGTTGGATTTTGCATGAATCGATACCCGGTAGTACCGACGGAATTCGGTACTCATCCCCAGCTAGCACACACAGAGAAATGTGACCATATGGGACTAGAAATGATCCCAAAGTCTAACCGGGTGTTGTTGATCTTATTTTGGACCTTCCACGGAAACTGCCCATGTTTTGTTTATTTTGCCGACAAACCAACGGCAAGGACTACAAATTCCTTATTTGTCCTGAACATTGTGGTTTTGCGCTTGTTTTTTCTTTGACTCACTTTTGGGGTGGGTGTTGAAAAATGTCAACATTACTCAGAGGGTGTTGTTGAATCGATACCCGGTAGTACCGACGGGATTCGGTACTCATCCCTAGCTAGCACACACAGAGAAATGTGACCATATGGTACTAGAAATGATCCCAAAGTATAACCGGGTGTTGTTGATCTTTTTTTTTTTGACCTTCCATGGAAACTGCCCATGTTTTGTTTATTTTGCCCACAAACCAACGGCAAGGACTACAAATTCCTTATTTGTCCTGAACATTGTGGTTTTGCGCTTGTTTTTTCTTTGACTCACTTTTGGGGTGGGTGTTGAAAAATGTCAACATTACTCAGAGGGTGTTGTTGAATCGATACCCGGTAGTACCGACGGGATTCGGTACTCATCCCTAGCTAGCACACACAGAGAAATGTCACCATATGGGACTAGAAATGATCCCACAGTCTAACCGGGTGTTGTTGATCTTATTTTGGACCTTCCATGGAAATCCGCCCATGTTTTGTTTATTTTGCCGACAAAACAACAGCAAGGACTACATATTCTTTGTTTGTCCTCAACATTTTGCTTTTGTGCTTGTCTTTTCTTTGACTCACTTTTGGGGTGGGTGTTGAAAAATGTCAACATTACTCAGAGGGTGTTGTTGAGTCTGCAACCGGATGTGATGTCACGTGCAACAAAGGTATCAAAAAGTTGGATTTTGCATGAATCGATACCCGGTAGTACCGACGGGATTCGGTACTCATCCCTAGCTAGCACACACAGAGAAATGTGACCATATGGGACTAGAAATGATCCCACAGTCTAACCGGGTGTTGTTGATCTTATTTTGGACCTTCCATGGAAACTGCCCATGTTTTGTTTATTTTGCCGACAAACCAACAGCAAGGACTACATATTCCTTATTTGTCCTCACAATTTTGGTTTTTGCGCTTGTCTTTTCTTTGACTCACTTTTGGGGTGGGTGTTGAAAAATGTCAACATTACTCAGAGGGTGTTGTTGAATCGATACCCGGTAGTACCGATGGGATTCGGTACTCATCCCTAGCTAGCACACACAGAGAAATGTGACCATATGGGACTAGAAATGATCCCAAAGTCTAACCGGGTGTTGTTGATCTTATTTTGGACCTTCCACGGAAATCAGCCCATGTTTTGTTTATTTTGCCGACAAACCAACGGCAAGGACTACATATTCCTTGTTTGTCCTCAACATTTTGGTTTTTGCGCTTGTCTTTTCTTTGACTCACTTTTGGGGTGGGTGTTGAAAAATGTCAACATTACTCAGAGGGTGTTGTTGAATCGATACCCGGTAGTACCGACGGGATTCGGTACTCATCCCTAGCTAGCACACACAGAGAAATGTGACCATATGGGACTAGAAATGATCCCAAAGTCTAACCGGGTGTTGTTGATCTTATTTTGGACCTTCCACGGAAACTGCCCATGTTTTGTTTATTTTGCCGACAAACCAACGGCAAGGACTACATATTCCTTGTTTGTCCTCACAATTTTGGTTTTTGCGCTTGTCTTTTCTTTGACTCACTTTTGGGGTGGGTGTTGAAAAATGTCAACATTACTCAGAGGGTGTTGTTGAATCGATACCCGGTAGTACCGACGGAATTCGGTACTCATCCCCAGCTAGCACACACAGAGAAATGTGACCATATGGGACTAGAAATGATCCCAAAGTCTAACCGGGTGTTGTTGATCTTATTTTGGACCTTCCACGGAAACTGCCCATGTTTTGTTTATTTTGCCGACAAAACAACAGCAAGGACTACATATTCCTTATTTGTCCTGAACATTGTGGTTTTGCGCTTGTTTTTTCTTTGACTCACTTTTGGGGTGGGTGTTGAAAAATGTCAACATTACTCAGAGGGGAGTCTGTGACCATATGGGACTAGAAACGATCTGGCTCAGCCCCAAAGTCTGACCGGGTGTTGTTGATCTTATTTTGGACCTTCCATGGAAATCCGCCCGTGTTTTGTTTATTTTGCCGACAAACCAACAACAAGGACTACAAATTCTTTGTTTGTCCTCAACATTTTGCTTTTGCGCTTGTCTTTTCTTTGACTCACTTTTGGGGTGGGTGTTGAAAAATGTCAACATTACTCAGAGGGTGTTGTTGAATCGATACCCGGTAGTACCGATGGGATTCGGTACTCATCCCTAGCTAGCACACACAGAGAAATGTGACCATATGGGACTAGAAATGATCCCAAAGTATAACCGGGTGTTGTTGATCTTTTTTTTTTTTGACCTTCCATGGAAACTGCCCATGTTTTGTTTATTTTGCCGACAAACCAACAGCAAGGACTACAAATTCTTTGTTTGTCCTCAACATTTTGCTTTTGCGCTTGTCTTTTCTTTGACTCACTTTTGGGGTGGGTGTTGAAAAATGTCAACATTACTCAGAGGGTGTTGTTGAGTCTGCAACCGGATGTGATGTCACGTGCAACAAAGGTATCAAAAAGTTGGATTTTGCATGAATCGATACCCGGTAGTACCGTCGGTACTCATCCCCAGCTAGCACACACAGAGAAATGTGACCATATGGGACTAGAAATGATCCCAAAGTCTAACCGGGTGTTGTTGATCTTATTTTGGACCTTCCATGGAAACCCGCCCATGTTTTGTTTATTTTGCCGACAAAACAACAGCAAGGACTACATATTCCTTATTTGTCCTGAACATTGTGGTTTTGCGCTTGTTTTTTCTTTGACTCACTTTTGGGGTGGGTGTTGAAAAATGTCAACATTACTCAGAGGGTGTTGTTGAATCGATACCCGGTAGTACCGACGGGATTCGGTACTCATCCCTAGCTAGCACACACAGAGAAATGTGACCATATGGGACTAGAAATGATCCCAAAGTCTAACCGGGTGTTGTTGATCTTATTTTGGACCTTCCACGGAAACTGCCCATGTTTTGTTTATTTTGCCGACAAAACAACAGCAAGGACTACATATTCCTTATTTGTCCTGAACATTGTGGTTTTGCGCTTGTTTTTTCTTTGACTCACTTTTGGGGTGGGTGTTGAAAAATGTCAACATTACTCAGAGGGTGTTGTTGAATCGATACCCGGTAGTACCGACGGGATTCGGTACTCATCCCTAGCTAGCACACACAGAGAAATGTGACCATATGGGACTAGAAATGATCCCAAAGTCTAACCGGGTGTTGTTGATCTTATTTTGGACCTTCCACGGAAACTGCCCATGTTTTGTTTATTTTGCCGACAAACCAACGGCAAGGACTACATATTCCTTGTTTGTCCTCACAATTTTGGTTTTTGCGCTTGTCTTTTCTTTGACTCACTTTTGGGGTGGGTGTTGAAAAATGTCAACATTACTCAGAGGGTGTTGTTGAATCGATACCCGGTAGTACCGACGGGATTCGGTACTCATCCCTAGCTAGCACACACAGAGAAATGTGACCATATGGGACTAGAAATGATCCCAAAGTCTAACCGGGTGTTGTTGATCTTATTTTGGACCTTCCATGGAAACTGCCCATGTTTTGTTTATTTTGCCGACAAACCAACGGCAAGGACTACATATTCCTTGTTTGTCCTCACAATTTTGGTTTTTGCGCTTGTCTTTTCTTTGACTCACTTTTGGGGTGGGTGTTGAAAAATGTCAACATTACTCAGAGGGTGTTGTTGAATCGATACCCGGTAGTACCGATGGGATTCGGTACTCATCCCTAGCTAGCACACACAGAGAAATGTGACCATATGGGACTAGAAATGATCCCAAAGTCTAACCGGGTGTTGTTGATCTTATTTTGGACCTTCCACGGAAATCAGCCCATGTTTTGTTTATTTTGCCGACAAACCAACGGCAAGGACTACATATTCCTTGTTTGTCCTCAACATTTTGGTTTTTGCGCTTGTCTTTTCTTTGACTCACTTTTGGGGTGGGTGTTGAAAAATGTCAACATTACTCAGAGGGTGTTGTTGAATCGATACCCGGTAGTACCGACGGGATTCGGTACTCATCCCTAGCTAGCACACACAGAGAAATGTGACCATATGGGACTAGAAATGATCCCAAAGTCTAACCGGGTGTTGTTGATCTTATTTTGGACCTTCCACGGAAACTGCCCATGTTTTGTTTATTTTGCCGACAAACCAACGGCAAGGACTACATATTCCTTGTTTGTCCTCACAATTTTGGTTTTTGCGCTTGTCTTTTCTTTGACTCACTTTTGGGGTGGGTGTTGAAAAATGTCAACATTACTCAGAGGGTGTTGTTGAATCGATACCCGGTAGTACCGACGGAATTCGGTACTCATCCCCAGCTAGCACACACAGAGAAATGTGACCATATGGGACTAGAAATGATCCCAAAGTCTAACCGGGTGTTGTTGATCTTATTTTGGACCTTCCACGGAAACTGCCCATGTTTTGTTTATTTTGCCGACAAAACAACAGCAAGGACTACATATTCCTTATTTGTCCTGAACATTGTGGTTTTGCGCTTGTTTTTTCTTTGACTCACTTTTGGGGTGGGTGTTGAAAAATGTCAACATTACTCAGAGGGGAGTCTGTGACCATATGGGACTAGAAACGATCTGGCTCAGCCCCAAAGTCTGACCGGGTGTTGTTGATCTTATTTTGGACCTTCCATGGAAATCCGCCCGTGTTTTGTTTATTTTGCCGACAAACCAACAACAAGGACTACAAATTCTTTGTTTGTCCTCAACATTTTGCTTTTGCGCTTGTCTTTTCTTTGACTCACTTTTGGGGTGGGTGTTGAAAAATGTCAACATTACTCAGAGGGTGTTGTTGAATCGATACCCGGTAGTACCGATGGGATTCGGTACTCATCCCTAGCTAGCACACACAGAGAAATGTGACCATATGGGACTAGAAATGATCCCAAAGTATAACCGGGTGTTGTTGATCTTTTTTTTTTTTGACCTTCCATGGAAACTGCCCATGTTTTGTTTATTTTGCCGACAAAACAACAGCAAGGACTACAAATTCCTTATTTGTCCTGAACATTGTGGTTTTGCGCTTGTTTTTTCTTTGACTCACTTTTGGGGTGGGTGTTGAAAAATGTCAACATTACTCAGAGGGTGTTGTTGAGTCTGCAACCGGATGTGATGTCACGTGCAACAAAGGTATCAAAAAGTTGGATTTTGCATGAATCGATACCCGGTAGTACCGACGGAATTCGGTACTCATCCCCAGCTAGCACACACAGAGAAATGTGACCATATGGGACTAGAAATGATCCCAAAGTCTAACCGGGTGTTGTTGATCTTATTTTGGACCTTCCATGGAAACTGCCCATGTTTTGTTTATTTTGCCCACAAAACAACAGCAAGGACTACATATTCCTTATTTGTCCTGAACATTGTGGTTTTGCGCTTGTCTTTTCTTTGACTCACTTTTGGGGTGGGTGTTGAAAAATGTCAACATTACTCAGAGGGTGTTGTTGAATCGATACCCGGTAGTACCGACGGGATTCGGTACTCATCCCTAGCTAGCACACACAGAGAAATGTGACCATATGGGACTAGAAATGATCCCAAAGTCTAACCGGGTGTTGTTGATCTTTTTTTGGACCTTCCACAGAAACTGCCCATGTTTTGTTTATTTTGCCGACAAACCAACAGCAAGGACTACATATTCTTTGTTTGTCCTCACAATTTTGGTTTTTGCGCTTGTCTTTTCTTTGACTCACTTTTGGGGTGGGTGTTGAAAAATGTCAACATTACTCAGAGGGTGTTGTTGAATCGATACCCGGTAGTACCGACGGGATTCGGTACTCATCCCTAGCTAGCACACACAGAGAAATGTGACCATATGGGACTAGAAATTATCCCAAAGTCTAACCGGGTGTTGTTGATCTTATTTTGGACCTTCCATGGAAATCCGCCCATGTTTTGTTTATTTTGCTAACAAAACAATAGCAAGGACTACATATTCCTTATTTGTCCTGAACATTGTGGTTTTGCGCTTGTTTTTTCTTTGACTCACTTTTGGGGTGGGTGTTGAAAAATGTCAACATTACTCAGAGGGTGTTGTTGAATCGATACCCGGTAGTACCGACGGGATTCGGTACTCATCCCTAGCTAGCACACACAGAGAAATGTGACCATATTGGACTAGAAATGATCCCAAAGTCTAACCGGGTGTTGTTGATCTTATTTTGGACCTTCCATGGAAATCCGCCCATGTTTTGTTTATTTTGCCCACAAAGGACTACATATTCCTTGTTTATCGTGAACATTTTGGTTTTGTCTTTTCTTTGACTCACTTTTTTTGCAAATGAAGCGGAGTCTTACGTGGTTATGTCAAAGACGGAGCATTACTGGCGACTTTTGAACGCAGCGTTTAATAGTCGTGTCTAAAAAGATGTAAAAAACAAAAATATCACTTGATGGTGATGTTGATGATGCTGATGTCCTCGTACGGTTTGTCCGTTTTGGGGTGAACTTTGATGTTGGAGATCCTCTGGACCACCTCCATCCCTTTGATGCACCTCCCAAACACCGTGTGCTTGTTGTCCAGCCAAGGCTGTGGGGGGGTGGGGGGGGGGGGGGACACACACGCGCCATGAGGTTAAACTCCAGCAAGGCGGACGCCGGCGAGTGTGGTGTGGACTCACCGTGGGCACGACGGTGACGAAGAACTGCGATCCGTTGGAGGCGGGGCCTGCGTTGGCCATGCTGAGCGTGTAGGGCCGATCGTGCCTCAGGGTGGCGTGGAACTCGTCCTCGAACTCGCCGCTCCAGATGCTCTCGCCGCCCATGCCGGTGCCCGTGGGGTCCCCGGTCTGGATCATGAAGCCCTGCAGACGCGTGCCATTAACCATGTTTTTATTACAAAGATGATTGTAACGCCTGCTTTCTGCTCTTCCTAAAAAGGTTATTGCACCTTTAAAATCTCTGTTGCGTCTGTTTATGACCCCCTTCCCTTAGAAGCAGCTGCAGGTATGTAATCAGGGGATTCCCAAATAAAGGAAGATGCGTGGAACCCTTTCCTCAGAGCGGCGGGGTGACACTGTACGAGGGTGCAGGTCGACGCGCTCTCCTCATGAGCTAAATTGAATCCTGTCTCTGTTTGATTCCTTGCTTCTGGTCTTGTCTAATAGATAGTTCAGTGTTTGAACCTGACATGTGTATATTAGGGTTGTACGGTATACCGCGATACCGTACTAATGAATCAAAAACGGTACTATACACTCTTAGAAATAAAAGTGCTAAGTAAGGTTCTTCGGCTCGTCCTCATAGGAGAACCCTTTTTGGCTCCAGGTAGAACCTTTTTATAAAGGTTCCACCTGGAACCCTTTCGGAGGGTTCTACCTAGAACTGTGTGTGTAAGGTTCCACCCAGAACCCCCCATGAGAGGTTCTACAAAGAACCCACGCAGGGAGTTCCACTAAGAACCCTTTCATGTTTCAAGGGTTTCATCTAGAACCCACACAGGGAGTTCCACTAAGAACCCTTTCGTATTTCAAGGGTTTCATCTAGAACCCACACAGGGAGTTCCACTAAGAACCCTTTTGTATTTCAAGACTTTCATCTAGAACCCACGCAGGGAGTTCCACTAAGAACCCTTTCGTATTACAAGGGTTTCATCTAGAACCCACACAGGGAGTTCCACTAAGAACCCTTTTGTATTTCAAGACTTTCATCTAGAACCCACGCGGGGAGTTCCACTAAGAACCCTTTCGTATTTCAAGGGTTTCATCTAGAACCCACACAGGGAGTTCCACTAAGAACCCTTTCGTTTGTCAAGGGTTTCATCTAGAACCCATGCAGGGAGTTCCACTAAGAACCCTTTCAGGTTTCAAGGGTTTCATCTAGAACCCACGCAGGGAGTTCCACTAAGAACCCTTTCGTATTTCAAGGGTTTCATCTAGAACCCACACAGGGAGTTCCACTAGGAACCCTTTTGTATTTCAAGACTTTCATCTAGAACCCACGCAGGGAGTTCCACTAAGAACCCTTTCGTATTTCAAGGGTTTCATCTAGAACCCACACAGGGAGTTCCACTAAGAACCCTTTCATGTTTCAAGGGTTTCATCTAGAACCCACACAGGGAGTTCCACTAAGAACCCTTTCGTATTTCAAGGGTTTCATCTAGAACCCACACAGGGAGTTCCACTAAGAACCCTTTTGTATTTCAAGACTTTCATCTAGAACCCACGCAGGGAGTTCCACTAAGAACCCTTTCATGTTTCAAGGGTTTCATCTAGAACCCACACAAGGAGTTGCACTAAGAACCCTTTCGTTTGTCAAGGGTTTCATCTAGAACCCATGCAGGGAGTTCCACTAAGAACCCTTTCATGTTTCAAGGGTTTCATCTAGAACCCACACAGGGAGTTCCACTAAGAACCCTTTCATGTTTCAAGGGTTTCATCTAGAACCCACACAGGGAGTTCCACTAAGAACCCTTTCGTTTGTCAAGGGTTTCATCTAGAACCCATGCAGGGAGTTCCACTAAGAACCCTTTCATGTTTCAAGGGTTTCATCTAGAACCCACACAGGGAGTTCCACTAAGAACCCTTTCGTATTTCAAGGGTTTCATCTAGAACCCACACAGGGAGTTCCACTAAGAACCCTTTTGTATTTCAAGACTTTCATCTAGAACCCACGCAGGGAGTTCCACTAAGAACCCTTTCGTATTACAAGGGTTTCATCTAGAACCCACACAGGGAGTTCCACTAAGAACCCTTTCGTTTGTCAAGGGTTTCATCTAGAACCCATGCAGGGAGTTCCACTAAGAACCCTTTCAGGTTTCAAGGGTTTCATCTAGAACCCACGCAGGGAGTTCCACTAAGAACCCTTTCGTATTTCAAGGGTTTCATCTAGAACCCACACAGGGAGTTCCACTAAGAACCCTTTTGTATTTCAAGACTTTCATCTAGAACCCACGCAGGGAGTTCCACTAAGAACCCTTTCGTATTTCAAGGGTTTCATCTAGAACCCACACAGGGAGTTCAACTAAGAACCCTTTCGTATTTCAAGGGTTTCATCTAGAACCCATGCAGGGAGTTCCACTAAGAACCCTTTCATGTTTCAAGGGTTTCATCTAGAACCCACACAGGGAGTTCCACTAAGAACCCTTTCGTATTTCAAGGGTTTCATCTAGAACCCACACAGGGAGTTCCACTAAGAACCCTTTCGTATTTCAAGACTTTCATCTAGAACCCACGCAGGGAGTTCCACTAAGAACCCTTTCGTATTACAAGGGTTTCATCTAGAACCCACACAGGGAGTTCCACTAAGAACCCTTTCGTTTGTCAAGGGTTTCATCTAGAACCCATGCAGGGAGTTCCACTAAGAACCCTTTCAGGTTTCAAGGGTTTCATCTAGAACCCACGCAGGGAGTTCCACTAAGAACCCTTTCGTATTTCAAGGGTTTCATCTAGAACCCACACAGGGAGTTCAACTAAGAACCCTTTCGTATTTCAAGACTTTCATCTAGAACCCACGCAGGGAGTTCCACTAAGAACCCTTTCGTATTACAAGGGTTTCATCTAGAACCCACACAGGGAGTTCCACTAAGAACCCTTTCGTTTGTCAAGGGTTTCATCTAGAACCCATGCAGGGAGTTCCACTAAGAACCCTTTCAGGTTTCAAGGGTTTCATCTAGAACCCACGCAGGGAGTTCCACTAAGAACCCTTTCGTATTTCAAGGGTTTCATCTAGAACCCACACAGGGAGTTCCACTAAGAACCCTTTCGTATTTCAAGGGTTTCATCTAGAACCCACGCAGGGAGTTCCACTAAGAACCCTTTCATGTTTCAAGGGTTTCATCTAGAACCCACACAGGGAGTTCCACTAAGAACCCTTTCGTATTTCAAGGGTTTCATCTAGAACCCACTCAGGGAGTTCCACTAAGAACCCTTTTGTATTTCACGACTTTCATCTAGAACCCACGCAGGGAGTTCCACTAAGAACCCTTTCGTATTTCAAGGGTTTCATCTAGAACCCACGCAGGGAGTTCCACTAAGAACCCTTTCATGTTTCAAGGGTTTCATCTAGAACCCACACAGGGAGTTCCACTAAGAACCCTTTCGTATTTCAAGGGTTTCATCTAGAACCCACACAGGGAGTTCCACTAAGAACCCTTTTGTATTTCAAGACTTTCATCTAGAACCCACGCAGGGAGTTCCACTAAGAACCCTTTCGTATTTCAAGGGTTTCATCTAGAACCCACACAGGGAGTTCCACTAAGAACCCTTTCAGGTTTCAAGGGTTTTATCTAGAACCCACACAGGGAGTTCCACTAAGAACCCTTTCGTATTTCAAGGGTTTCATCTAGAACCCACACAGGGAGTTCCACTAAGAACCCTTTTGTATTTCAAGACTTTCATCTAGAACCCACGCAGGGAGTTCCACTAAGAACCCTTTTGTTTGTCAAGGGTTTCATCTAGAACCCATGCAGGGAGTTCCACTAAGAACCCTTTCAGGTTTCAAGGGTTTTATCTAGAACCCACACAGGGTGTTCCACTAAGAACCCTTTTGTATTTCAAGACTTTCATCTAGAACCCACGCAGGGAGTTCCACTAAGAACCCTTTTGTTTGTCAAGGGTTTCATCTAGAACCCATGCAGGGAGTTCCACTAAGAACCCTTTCAGGTTTCAAGGGTTTTATCTAGAACCCACACAGGGAGTTCCACTAAGAACCCTTTTGTATTTCAAGACTTTCATCTAGAACCCACGCAGGGAGTTCCACTAAGAACCCTTTCGTATTTCAAGGGTTTCATCTAGAACCCATGCAGGGAGTTCCACTAAGAACCCTTTCGTTTGTCAAGGGTTTCATCTAGAACCCATGCAGGGAGTTCCACTAAGAACCCTTTCAGGTTTCAAGGGTTTCATCTAGAACCCACGCAGGGAGTTCCACTAAGAACCCTTTCGTATTTCAAGGGTTTCATCTAGAACCCACACAGGGAGTTCAACTAAGAACCCTTTCGTATTTCAAGACTTTCATCTAGAACCCACGCAGGGAGTTCCACTAAGAACCCTTTCGTATTACAAGGGTTTCATCTAGAACCCACACAGGGAGTTCCACTAAGAACCCTTTCGTTTGTCAAGGGTTTCATCTAGAACCCATGCAGGGAGTTCCACTAAGAACCCTTTCAGGTTTCAAGGGTTTCATCTAGAACCCACGCAGGGAGTTCCACTAAGAACCCTTTCGTATTTCAAGGGTTTCATCTAGAACCCACACAGGGAGTTCCACTAAGAACCCTTTCGTATTTCAAGGGTTTCATCTAGAACCCACGCAGGGAGTTCCACTAAGAACCCTTTCATGTTTCAAGGGTTTCATCTAGAACCCACACAGGGAGTTCCACTAAGAACCCTTTCGTATTTCAAGGGTTTCATCTAGAACCCACTCAGGGAGTTCCACTAAGAACCCTTTTGTATTTCACGACTTTCATCTAGAACCCACGCAGGGAGTTCCACTAAGAACCCTTTCGTATTTCAAGGGTTTCATCTAGAACCCACGCAGGGAGTTCCACTAAGAACCCTTTCATGTTTCAAGGGTTTCATCTAGAACCCACACAGGGAGTTCCACTAAGAACCCTTTCGTATTTCAAGGGTTTCATCTAGAACCCACACAGGGAGTTCCACTAAGAACCCTTTTGTATTTCAAGACTTTCATCTAGAACCCATGCAGGGAGTTCCACTAAGAACCCTTTCATGTTTCAAGGGTTTCATCTAGAACCCACACAGGGAGTTCCACTAAGAACCCTTTCGTATTTCAAGGGTTTCATCTAGAACCCACACAGGGAGTTCCACTAAGAACCCTTTCGTATTTCAAGACTTTCATCTAGAACCCACGCAGGGAGTTCCACTAAGAACCCTTTCGTATTACAAGGGTTTCATCTAGAACCCACACAGGGAGTTCCACTAAGAACCCTTTCGTTTGTCAAGGGTTTCATCTAGAACCCATGCAGGGAGTTCCACTAAGAACCCTTTCAGGTTTCAAGGGTTTCATCTAGAACCCACGCAGGGAGTTCCACTAAGAACCCTTTCGTATTTCAAGGGTTTCATCTAGAACCCACACAGGGAGTTCAACTAAGAACCCTTTCGTATTTCAAGACTTTCATCTAGAACCCACGCAGGGAGTTCCACTAAGAACCCTTTCATATTACAAGGGTTTCATCTAGAACCCACACAGGGAGTTCCACTAAGAACCCTTTCGTTTGTCAAGGGTTTCATCTAGAACCCATGCAGGGAGTTCCACTAAGAACCCTTTCAGGTTTCAAGGGTTTCATCTAGAACCCACGCAGGGAGTTCCACTAAGAACCCTTTCGTATTTCAAGGGTTTCATCTAGAACCCACACAGGGAGTTCCACTAAGAACCCTTTCGTATTTCAAGGGTTTCATCTAGAACCCACGCAGGGAGTTCCACTAAGAACCCTTTCATGTTTCAAGGGTTTCATCTAGAACCCACACAGGGAGTTCCACTAAGAACCCTTTCGTATTTCAAGGGTTTCATCTAGAACCCACTCAGGGAGTTCCACTAAGAACCCTTTTGTATTTCACGACTTTCATCTAGAACCCACGCAGGGAGTTCCACTAAGAACCCTTTCGTATTTCAAGGGTTTCATCTAGAACCCACGCAGGGAGTTCCACTAAGAACCCTTTCATGTTTCAAGGGTTTCATCTAGAACCCACACAGGGAGTTCCACTAAGAACCCTTTCGTATTTCAAGGGTTTCATCTAGAACCCACACAGGGAGTTCCACTAAGAACCCTTTTGTATTTCAAGACTTTCATCTAGAACCCACGCAGGGAGTTCCACTAAGAACCCTTTCGTATTTCAAGGGTTTCATCTAGAACCCACACAGGGAGTTCCACTAAGAACCCTTTCAGGTTTCAAGGGTTTTATCTAGAACCCACACAGGGAGTTCCACTAAGAACCCTTTCGTATTTCAAGGGTTTCATCTAGAACCCACACAGGGAGTTCCACTAAGAACCCTTTTGTATTTCAAGACTTTCATCTAGAACCCACGCAGGGAGTTCCACTAAGAACCCTTTTGTTTGTCAAGGGTTTCATCTAGAACCCATGCAGGGAGTTCCACTAAGAACCCTTTCAGGTTTCAAGGGTTTTATCTAGAACCCACACAGGGTGTTCCACTAAGAACCCTTTTGTATTTCAAGACTTTCATCTAGAACCCACGCAGGGAGTTCCACTAAGAACCCTTTTGTTTGTCAAGGGTTTCATCTAGAACCCATGCAGGGAGTTCCACTAAGAACCCTTTCAGGTTTCAAGGGTTTTATCTAGAACCCACACAGGGAGTTCCACTAAGAACCCTTTTGTATTTCAAGACTTTCATCTAGAACCCACGCAGGGAGTTCCACTAAGAACCCTTTTGTTTGTCAAGGGTTTCATCTAGAACCCATGCAGGGAGTTCCACTAAGAACCCTTTCAGGTTTCAAGGGTTTTATCTAGAACCCACACAGGGAGTTCCACTAAGAACCCTTTTGTTTGTCAAGGGTTTCATCTAGAACCCATGCAGGGAGTTCCACAAAGAACTCTTTCATGTTTCAAGGGTTTCATCTGGTGGATCTACCCCCGACATCCACTGTAATGATACCAAGTACAATAGTGTATCTAGTCGATACTACTATGATTACATCAATATTTTTTTTCCTTTTTTTCAAATGTATATTATGTTTATAAAGTCAGTAAATACGTCCCTGCACACATGAGGACTTTGAATATGACCAATGTATGATCCTGTAACTACTTGGTATCGGATCGATAACTAAATGTGTGGTATCATCCAAAACTAATGTCAAGTATCAAAGAAGAGAAGAATAAGTGATTATTACATTTTAACAGAAGTGTAGATGGAAAATAAGCAGATAAATAAAGTAAGTTTCTTACAAGTATCATTATCACTGGAGGACGAGGAATAGCTAAACATGCTTCACTACACACCGTAGGAGGATACAATAGCTTACTGGCTTCACAATGTAAACAAACGCCATGGGTGGATCTATACCCGACATCCACTGTAATGATACCAAGTACAATAGTGTATCTAGTCGATACTACTATGATTACATCGATATTTCCTTTTTTTTAAATGTATATTATGTTTATAAAGTCAGTAAATACGTCCCAGGACACATGAGGACTTTGAATATGACCAATGTATGATCCTGTAACTACTTGGTATCGGATCGATAACTAAATGTGTGGTATCATCCGAAACTAATGTAAAGTATCAAAGAAGAGAAGAATAAGTGATTATTACATTTTAACAGAAGTGTAGATAGAACATGTTGAAACGGGAAATAAGCAGATAAATAAAGTAAGTTTCTTACAAGTATCATTATCACTGGAGGACGAGGAATAGCTAAACATGCTTCACTACACACCGTAGGAGGATACAATACCTCAACGGCGTCACAATGTCAACAAATGCTTTGCATACATTACATCCACTGTAGTGATACCAAGTACAGGAGCATATCTAGTCGATACTACTACGATTACATTGATATTTTTTAGCATCACAAAATCTTTTTTCCTTTTTTAAAAATTCATATTATCTAAATAAAGTGTATACCTAAATGTGTGGTATCATCCAAAACTAATGTGAAGTATCAAAGAAGAGAAGAATAAGTGATTATTACATTTTAACAGAAGTGTAGATGGAAAATAAGCAGATAAATAAAGTAAGTTTCTTACAAGTATCATTATCACTGGAGGACGAGGAATAGCTAAACATGCTTCACTACACACCGTAGGAGGATACAATAGCTCACCGGCGTCACAATGTAAACAAATGCCATGGGTGGATCTACACAAACATCCACTGTAATGATACCAAGTACAGGAGCATATCTAGTCGATACTACTATGATTACATCGATATTTCCTTTTTTTTAAATGTATATTATGTTTATAAAGTCAGTAAATACGTCCCTGCACACATGAGGACTTTGAATATGACCAATGTATGATCCTGTAACTACTTGGTATCGGATCGATAACTAAATGTGTGGTATCATCCGAAACTAATGTAAAGTATCAAAGAAGAGAAGAATAAGGGATTATTACATTTTAACAGAAGTGTAGATAGAACATGTTGAAACGGAAAATAAGCAGATAAATAAAGTAAGTTTCTTACAAGTATCATTATCACTGGAGGACGAGGAATAGCTAAACATGCTTCACTACACACCGTAGGAGGATACAATACCTCAACGGCGTCACAATGTCAACAAATGCTTTGCATACATTACATCCACTGTAGTGATACCAAGTACAGGAGCATATCTAGTCGATACTACTACGATTACATTGATATTTTTTAGCATCACAAAATCTTTTTTCCTTTTTTAAAAATTCATATTATCTAAATAAAGTGTATACCTAAATGTGTGGTATCATCCAAAACTAATGTCAAGTATCAAAGAAGAGAAGAATAAGTGATTATTACATTTTAACAGAAGTGTAGATGGAAAATAAGCAGATAAATAAAGTAAGTTTCTTACAAGTATCATTATCACTGGAGGACGAGGAATATCTAAACATGCTTCACTACACACCGTAGGAGGATACAATAGCTCACCACCGTCACAATGTCAACAAATGCCATGGGTGGATCTACACCTGACATCCACTGTAATGATACCAAGTACAGAAGCGTATCTAGTCGATACTACTATGATTACATCGATATTTCCTTTTTTTTTAAATGTATATTATGTTTATAAAGTCAGTAAATACGTCCCTGCACACATGAGGACTTTGAATATGACCAATGTATGATCCTGTAACTACTTGGTATCGCATCGATACCTAAATGTGTGGTATCATCCAAAACTAATGTGAAGTGCATTTCTTTTATGTATGAAATGAAATCCAGTTTGATGGATTGAGAGAGAGAGAGTGGGCGCTCACCTTGATGACTCTGTGGAAGATGTGTCCGTTGTAGTAGCTGTTCCTGCTGTGGACGCAGAAGTTCTCCACCGTCTTTGGGCACCTGTGAGCAGAGCGTGTCAGAGAGCGCTTCAAAGTGGGCGGTGGCCGTGAAAGGTCACCCACTCCACGGGGAACAGCTTGATGTGGATGTCGCCCATGGTGGTGTGGATGATGGCGCTGTCCGACACTCTCTTGGGGCCCTCGGCCTGCGTGGCGGCCATCACCTCCTCCTTGGAGGGCTTCTCGTTGAAGATGTCTCGGTCCGAGTCGGCGCTCTTCGTGTCCTCCGGTTCTCTCTTTGAGAACTTTGAAAGGTGAAAAAAAAGGTGAGATGTTGGCAGCTTTTTCCATAGACATGTTATAAGTAGACGCAGCATTGGCTGCTGTGACGTGAGAAATTGGGCCGCCATCTTGAAGTGGTGATGAGAAGCCGGCGAGCAGCCTAAACTGACAGTTAAAGTTAAAGTAGCAATGACTGTCAAACACACACTAGGTGTGGCGAAATTATTCCCTGCATTTGACCCATCACCCTTGATCACCCCCTGGGAAGTGAGGGGAGCAGTGGGCGGCAGCGGTGGCCGCGCCCGGGAATCATTTTTGGTGATTTAACCCCCAATTCCAACCCTTGATGCTGAGTGCCAAGCAGGGAGGCAATGGGTCCCATTTTTATAGTCTTTGGTATGACTCGGCCGGGGTTTGAACTCACGACCTACCCTTTTTAGGGCGGACACTCTAACCACTCAGCCCCTGAGTAGTTGACAGGTAGAAAACAAAGATGCTAAACTGACAGTTGACAGGTAGAAAACAAAGATGCTAAACTGACAGTTGACAGGGAGAAAACAAAATTGCTAAACTGACAGTTGACAGGTAGAAAACAAAGATGCTAAACTGACAGTTGACAGGGAGAAAACAAAAATGCTAAACTGACAGTTGACAGGGAGAAAACAAAGATGCTAAACTGACAGTTGACAGGGAGAAAACAAAGATGCTAAACTGACAGTTGACAGGTAGAAAACAAAGATGCTAAACTGACAGTTGACAGGTAGAAAACAAAGATGCTAAACTGACAGTTGACAGGTAGAAAAGAAAGATGCTAAACTGACAGTTGACAGGTAGAAAAGAAAGATGCTAAACTGACAGTTGACAGGTAGAAAAGAAAGACGCTAAACTGACAGTTGACAGGTAGAAAACAAAGATGCTAAACTGACAGTTGACAGGGAGAAAACAAAAATGCTAAACTGACAGTTGACAGAAAAAAAACAAAGATGCTAAACTGACAGTTGACAGGTAGAAAACAAAGATGCTAAACTGACAGTTGACAGGTAGAAATCAAAGATGCTAAACTGACAGTTGACAGGTAGAAAACAAAGATGCTAAACTGACAGTTGACAGGTAGAAATCAAAGATGCTAAACTGACAGTTGACAGGGAGAAAACAAAGATGCTAAACTGACAGTTGACAGGGAGAAAACAAAAATGCTAAACTGACAGTTGACAGGGAGAAAACAAAGATGCTAAACTGACAGTTGACAGGTAGAAAACAAAGATGCTAAACTGACAGTTGACAGGTAGAAAACAAAGATGGTGTTCAGCGTTTTCCTGCTCAAATGAGCGGACTGTTGAAAATAGGAATCGGGGGATTACTTTTCACAAGTAAGATTTTACATTAACGTACTATTGGTTGTATTTTGTGAAAAGAATATTACCATATTGTATATAGTTCTCTGCAAACCTATGAAATGTTCTATTTTGTCAGAATGCGCCAGAATGCATCATTTGTATGTGAAAATCACAAAGAAATCTTCTGGGGGAGGATGACCCCCCTACAGGGGTTTGCTTTACAAACTTTCAGCCCCACCTAAAACTAAATTCATCAGCCACCACTGATTATGATGCATTCTCATTTTAGGCAAAGTATAAGACAATACTTTCTTAACAGTATAATTGTAACCAGGAATAATTCTTCCAGTAACAATATTCAAATACTAACATTGTTGGGTAAGACAGAATTTGGTTGTATTCTGAATCCAGTGAAACAGATTGGTGGTTTTAGCTGATATAAAGACTTTCAGGTGTTTATGTTGAAGTATTTGGCAGACACTTTTATCCAAAGCGACATACATAAAAAATACATATAAAACAATCACAGTAATCATGATCATTTAAGGGAAGAATGTAATACAAAGTGTCAAGACAAAACAAACTCTGCTGCTGCAGCAACAGAGTTACAGTCTATAAGATATATAGATATCTAATGTATTCATACATTGTTTATGTAGGATATACGCATGTATATATAACCTAATCATATTGTTTCTTCGACTTAAAAATAGCTATACCTTCTCTGGGATTATATTCCCAGTTTTGATTTGGGACGTCTGGTCATTTATAGCATACAGGTAAAAGCCAGTAAATTTGAATATTTTGAAAAACTTGATTTATTTCAGTAATTGCATTCAAAAGGTGTAACTTGTACATTATATTTATTCATTGCACACAGACTGATGCATTCAAATGTTTATTTCATTTAATTTTGATGATTTGAAGTGGCAACAAATGAAAATCCAAAATTCCGTGTGTCACAAAATTAGAATATTACTTAAGGCTAATACAAAAAAGGGATTTTTAGAAATGTTGGCCAACTGAAAAGTATGAAAATGAAAAATATGAGCATGTACAATACTCGATACTTGGTTGGAGCTCCTTTTGCCTCAATTACTGCGTTAATGCGGCGTGGCATGGAGTCGATGAGTTTCTGGCACTGCTCAGGTGTTATGAGAGCCCAGGTTGCTCTGATAGTGGCCTTCAACTCTTCTGCGTTTTTGGGTCTGGCATTCTGCATCTTCCTTTTCACAATACCCCACAGATTTTCTATGGGGCTAAGGTCAGGGGAGTTGGCGGGCCAATTTAGAACAGAAATACCATGGTCCGTAAACCAGGCACGGGTAGATTTTGCGCTGTGTGCAGGCGCCAAGTCCTGTTGGAACTTGAAATCTCCATCTCCATAGAGCAGGTCAGCAGCAGGAAGCATGAAGTGCTCTAAAACTTGCTGGTAGACGGCTGCGTTGACCCTGGATCTCAGGAAACAGAGTGGACCGACACCAGCAGATGACATGGCACCCCAAACCATCACCCAACCATGCAAATTTTGCATTTCCTTTGGAAATCGAGGTCCCAGAGTCTGGAGGAAGACAGGAGAGGCACAGGATCCACGTTGCCTGAAGTCTAGTGTAAAGTTTCCACCATCAGTGATGGTTTGGGGTGCCATGTCATCTGCTGGTGTCGGTCCACTCTGTTTCCTGAGATCCAGGGTCAACGCAGCCGTCTACCAGCAAGTTTTAGAGCACTTCATGCTTCCTGCTGCTGACCTGCTCTATGGAGATGGAGATTTCAAGTTCCAACAGGACTTGGCGCCTGCACACAGCGCAAAATCTACCCGTGCCTGGTTTACGGACCATGGTATTTCTGTTCTAAATTGGCCCGCCAACTCCCCTGACCTTAGCCCCATAGAAAATCTGTGGGGTATTGTGAAAAGGAAGATGCAGAACGCCAGACCCAAAAACGCAGAAGAGTTGAAGGCCACTATCAGAGCAACCTGGGCTCTCATAACACCTGAGCAGTGCCAGAAACTCATCGACTCCATGCCACGCCGCATTAACGCAGTAATTGAGGCAAAAGGAGCTCCAACCAAGTATTGAGTATTGTACATGCTCATATTTTTCATTTTCATACTTTTCAGTTGGCCAACATTTCTAAAAATCCCTTTTTTGTATTAGCCTTAAGTAATATTCTAATTTTGTGACACACGGAATTTTGGATTTTCATTTGTTGCCACTTCAAATCATCAAAATTAAATGAAATAAACATTTGAATGCATCAGTCTGTGTGCAATGAATAAATATAATGTACAAGTTACACCTTTTGAATGCAATTACTGAAATAAATCAAGTTTTTCAAAATATTCTAATTTACTGGCTTTTACCTGTATAAGAATATTCTATTACTGTTTAAAGGGAACATTATCACAATTTCAGAAGGGTTAAAACCATTAAAAATCAGTTCCCAGTGGCTTATTTTATTTTTCGAAGTTTCTTTCAAAATTTTACCCATCACGCAATATCCCTAAAAAAAAGCTTCAAAGTGCCTGATTTTTAACCATCGTTATATACACCCGTCCATTTTCCTGTGACGTCACATAGTGATGCCAACACAAACAAACATGGCGCATAGAACAGCAAAGTAGCGACATTAGCTCGGATTCAGACTCGGATTTCAGCGGCTTAAGCGAAATTGAAGAAGAAACTGAAGCTATTGAGCCATATCGGTTTGAACCGTATGCAAGCGAAACCGACGAAAACGCCACGACAGCCAGCGACACGGGAGAAAGCGAGGACGAATTCGGCGATCGCCTTCTAACCAACGATTGGTATGTGTTTGTTTTTAAGTGTTGTAATGTTTTTAAGCTAAATTATTGGTAAACACAGTTTATGTATAATAATTTACGTAAAACCGCGAGTAATGAATAAAGTTTTCATCAATTAATATATTCTGTAGGCATACCCTCATCCGCTCTCTTTTCCTGAAAGCTGATCTGTCCAGTTTTGGAGTTGATGTCAGCAGGCCAGGGAAGCTAGGGTCGATATTCCTCTCTTGATCATCTTCGGTGGCATAAGGGACGGTGTGAGCCAAGACATCCAGGGGGTTTAGCTCGCTCGTCTGCGGGAACAAACTGCCGCCATTGCTTGCCGTGCTAGCGAGGTCCTTTGTCCCTGAATTGCTCACACACTCCGGCAGATATAATGGGGGTCTGGCGGCAGATTTCTTTGACTTTATGGTTGGAAATGCATCTGCTTTGAGTGTCGCAGGATATCCACACATTCTTGCCATCTCTGTCGTAGCATAGCTTTCGTCGGTAAAGTGTGCGGAACAAACGACTGACCATTTTCGTCGGCTTTCCCCACACCCTCGTATTTTGAACAAATTTCGTCCGATTTCTTGCCACTTTGGCATCTTTGGGCCACTGGTGCAACTTGAATCCGTCCCTGTTGGTGTTGTTACACCCTCCGACAACACACCCACGAGGCATGATGTCTCCAAGGTACGGAAAACAGTCGAAAAAAACGGAAAATAACAGAGCTGATTTGACTCGGTGTTTGAGAAAATGGCGGATTGCTTCCCGATGTGACGTCACGTTGTGAGAGCGAATAATAGAAAGGCGTTTAATTCGCCAAAATTCACCTATTAAGAGTTCGGAAATCGGTTAAAAAATTTTTTTTTTCTTCTTCTTCTGCAACATCAAGGTATATATTGACGCTTACATAGGTCTGGTGATAATGTTCCCCTTTAAGCAAACTATGAATAATAAAACATGTGTCCTTTATCATAGCTACACGTATGACAAAAAAAGTGTGTGAAAATCAGTGGTATTCAGCGAGGTAAAATGAATTAAATGCGCTGACAGTTCATTGCTCCTGCCAAATGAATTGCACTGATCACCACTCCAAGATGGCGGCCCTGCGTCTCGTCAGCGCCAGTAGCGCTCCATGCTGCATACCCTTAGAACATGTCTATGGCTTTTTCTACCTCAGCTTGACTAGTACCATGTGCTGTGTAGCTATGTGGTCTACTGACACCTAGTGGTACTACTGTGTATTTATTTAAATTACACAATACTACTACCGTTTTTTTGTATTTTTGTTAAAAAAAAATGATGATGTTGCGCAAGCCTCCCTGCACCATTCCTTACCATGTAGAAGCGGTTCTTCTTGAAGGCGGTGCAGAAGACGGTGGGGTCGGGCTCGACGTTCTGCAGGGCGGGATTATCCGACGCCTTCATCTCCACGGTGGGCGCCACTTGCATGGCCTTCGCCACGCCCTGGAAGAGGCTCAGCTGGATCACGCGGATGTTCTCCAGCTTCCCCAGGATCCGCACGCATCTAGAAACAAAAAAAAATAGAAGGTGGGATATTTGGGCTGCTGTTTTTTTTTTTTGGCCTAAGAGGCGCACCTGTTGGTCTCCACATTGATGACCTTGATGCCCAGCATGGTGCCGTACAAGACGAAGTGGCCCGTTTCGTCAAAGATGATGTTGGTCAGACGGATGCCGTCCACCTTCTCCAGTTCTCGCTCCACCGCCATCCGCCTCCCGAACTCCATGTCGGGCAGCTGCTGCCTCATCTGCTGCAGCTCTGTGAACATCTGGGGAAGATGAGAGGGATGAAACCACAGAGCCACCCATCTTTGGCGTATATACTGTAGATATCGCCTTTTTTCCCTTGACAACTAGGACACATCAGCAGATACAACATATACCTTATTTTCCGGACTATAAGTAGCAGTTTTTTTCATAGTTTGGCCGGGGGTGCGACTTATACTCAGGAGCGACTTATGTGTGAAATGATTAACACATTATAATATTATTGATGTCATTCACGTAAGAGACTAGACGTATAAGATTTCATGGGATTTAGCGATTAGGAGTGACAGATTGTTTGGTAAACGTATAGCATGTTCTATATGTTATAGTTATTTGAATGACTCTTACCATAATATGTTACGTTAACATACCAGTTGGTTATTTATGCCTCATATAACGTACACTTATTCAGCCTGTTGTTCACTATTCTTCATTTATTTTAAATTGCCTTTCAAATGTCTATTCTTGCTGTTGGCTTTTATTAAATACGTTTCCCCAAAAAATTATATATGTTTTTTTCCTTCTTTATTATGCATTTTCGGCCGGTGTGACTTATACTCCGGAGCGACTTATACTCTGAAAAATACGGTACGCAAATGATAACAATATATATATACCGGTATATATATATTTATAATTAGTGAAGTAGATAGTAATAACCATCAGATATACATTATATATATATACTTGCAGTGTGTATATTGTACATATTACATATTGTTATGAAGGTGTATGTTACTACATTATATATATACTTGTAGTGTGTATATTGTACATATTACATATTGTTTGTCATGTCTGTGTAATCATGTTTTGTTTTGTTTAGTTATTGGACTCTTTAGTTTCTGGCTTTTCACTCCCTTGTCTTGTTTCCATGATTACCCATTAGTTTCACCTGTTCCACGTTTGGACTCATTGTGCACTCTTGTTTGTCACCATAGCAACCCATTAGTTTTCACCTGTCACGTCACGCACCTGTTTCACATTTTGAGTCACGCACCTGTTTTCGTTAATCATGTCTGTAGTATTTAAGTTCATTGTTTTCAGTTTGTCTTTCTGGTGACATCCCACATTTATGCTCTGCACATTTCTGACACTTTTTTCATGTCCATCGTTCACGCTGCTCCTTTTGTCCATGCCAAGTAAGTTTTGTTTATTAATGCCACAGTTAGTGTTTTTTTGTTGTTCATAGTTTCTGCCTTTGTGCAAGTATTTGTTTTCATAGCCAAGTTGTTTCTCCGCCACTGTGCGCGCTTTTCCTTTGTACTTTTTTTTGATAAAATTAAATAAATATGTTCTCACATTCCCGTCTCGCCCGAGCCAACTTTCCGTTGCCTTCTAGAAAAACTAAACCCCAGGACCAAGTCATGACATTGTTATGAAGGTGTCTGTTACTACATTATATATATACAGTACTTGTAGTGTGTATATTGTACATATTACATATAGTTATGAAGGTGTCTGTTACTACATTATATATATACTTGCAGTGTGTATATCGTACATATTACATATAGTTATGAAGGTGTCTGTTACTACATTATATATATACTTGCAGTGTGTATATTGTACATATTACATATTGTTATGAAGGTGTTACTACATTATATATATATAATTGCAGTGTGTATATTGTACATATTACATATTGCTATGAAGGTGTATGTTACTACATTATATATATACTTGTAGTGTGTGTATTGTACATATTACATATTGTTATGAAGGTGTCTGTTACTACATGAAGGGACGGCGTGGCGCAGTGGAAGAGTGGCCGTGCGCGACCCGAGGGTCCCTGGTTCAATCCCCACCTAGTACCAACCTCGTCATGTCCGTTGTGTCCTGAGCAAGACACTTCACCCTTGCTCCTGATGGGTGCTGGTAGCGCCTTGCATGGCAGCTCCCTCCATCAGTGTGTGAATGTGTGTGTGAATGGGTAAATGTGGAAGTAGTGTCAAAGCGCTTTGAGTACCTTGAAGGTAGAAAAGCGCTATACAAGTACAACCCATTTATCATTTATTTATTATTTACATTATATATATACTTGCAGTGTGTATATTGTACATATTACATATTGTTATGAAGGTGTCTGTTACTACATTATATATAGTTACTTGCAGTGTGTATATTATACATATTACATATTGTTATGAAGGTGTCTGTTACTACATTATATATATACTTGCAGTGTGTATATTGTACATATTACATATTGTTATGAAGGTGTCTGTTACTACATTATATATAGTTACTTGCAGTGTGTATATTATACATATTACATATTGTTATGAAGGTGTCTGTTACTACATTATATATATACTTGCAGTGTGTATATTGTACATATTACATATTGTTATGAAGGTGTTACTACATTATATATATACTTGCAGTGTGTATATTGTACATATTACATATTATTATGAAGGTGTCTGTTACTACATTATATATATACTTGCAGTGTGTATATTGTACATATTACATATTGTTATGAAGGTGTCTGTTACTACATTATATATATTTACTTGTAGTGTATATATTGTACATATTACATATTGTTATGAAGGTGTCTGTTACTACATTATATATATTTACTTGCAGTGTGTATATTATACATATTACATATTGTTATGAAGGTGTCTGTTACTACATTATATATATACTTACAGTGTGTATATTGTACATATTACATATTGTTATGAAGGTGTTACTACATTACATATATAATTGCAGTGTGTATATTGTACATATTACATATTGCTATGAAGGTGTCTGTTACTACATTATATATATACTTGCAGTGTGTGTATTGTACATATTACATATTGTTATGAAGGTGTCTGTTACTACATTAAATATATATATATACTTGTATATTACATATTGTTATGAAGGTGTCTATTACTACAATATATATATATATATATATATATATATATATATATATATATATATATATATATATATATATATATATATATATATATATATATATATATATATATAACTGCAGTGTGTATATTGTACATATTACATATTGCTATGAAGGTGTCTGTTACTACATTATATATATACTTGCAGTGTGTATATTGTACATATTACATATTATTATGAAGGTGTCTGTTACTACATTATATATAGACTTGCAGTGTGTATATTGTACATATTACATATTGCTATGAAGGTGTATGTTACTACATTATATATATACACTTGTAGTGTGTATATTGTACATATTACATATTGCTATGAAGGTGTCTGTTACTACATTATATATATACTTGCAGTGTGTATATTGTACATATTACATATTATTATGAAGGTGTCTGTTACTACATTATATATATTTACTTGTAGTGTGTATATTGTACATATTACATATTGTTATGAAGGTGTCTGTTACTACATTATATATATACTTGCAGTGTATATATTGTACATATTACATATTGTTATGAAGGTGTCTGTTACTACATTATATATATACTTGTAGTGTGTATATTGTACAAATTACATATTGTTATGAAGGTGTCTGTTACTACATTATATATATACTTGCAGTGTGTATATTGTACATATTACATATTGTTATGAAGGTGTCTGTTACTACATTATATACAGTATATACTTGCAGTGTGTATATTGTACATATTACATATTGTTATGAAGGTGTTACTACAATATATATAAATAATTGCAGTGTGTATATTGTACATATTACATATTGCTATGAAGGTGTATGTTACTACATTATATATATACACTTGTAGTGTGTATATTGTACATATTACATATTGCTATGAAGGTGTCTGTTACTACATTATATATATACTTGCAGTGTGTATATTGTACATATTACATATTATTATGAAGGTGTCTGTTACTACATTATATATATGTACTTGCAGTGTGTATATTGTACATATTACATATTGTTATGAAGGTGTCTGTTACTACATTATATATAAATACTTGCAGTGTGTATATTGTACATATATTACATATTGTTATGAAGGTGTTACTACATTATATATATACTTGCAGTGTGTATATTGTACATATTACATATTGTTATTAAGGTGTCTATTACTACAATATATATATATATATATATATATATATATATATATATATATATATAACTGCAGTGTGTATATTGTACATATTACATATTGTTATGAAGGTGTCTGTTACTACATTATATATATACTTGCAGTGTATATATTGTACATATTACATATTGTTATGAAGGTGTCTGTTACTACATTATATATATACTTGTAGTGTGTATATTGTACAAATTACATATTGTTATGAAGGTGTCTGTTACTACATTATATATATACTTGCAGTGTGTATATTGTACATATTACATATTGTTATGAAGGTGTCTGTTACTACATTATATACAGTATATACTTGCAGTGTGTATATTGTACATATTACATATTGTTATGAAGGTGTTACTACAATATATATAAATAATTGCAGTGTGTATATTGTACATATTACATATTGCTATGAAGGTGTATGTTACTACATTATATATATACACTTGTAGTGTGTATATTGTACATATTACATATTGCTATGAAGGTGTCTGTTACTACATTATATATATACTTGCAGTGTGTATATTGTACATATTACATATTATTATGAAGGTGTCTGTTACTACATTATATATATGTACTTGCAGTGTGTATATTGTACATATTACATATTGTTATGAAGGTGTCTGTTACTACATTATATATAAATACTTGCAGTGTGTATATTGTACATATATTACATATTGTTATGAAGGTGTTACTACATTATATATATACTTGCAGTGTGTATATTGTACATATTACATATTGTTATTAAGGTGTCTATTACTACAATATATATATATATATATATATATATATATATATATATATATATATATATATATATATAACTGCAGTGTGTATATTGTACATATTACATATTGTTATGAAGGTGTCTGTTACTACATTATATACAGTATATACTTGCAGTGTGTATATTGTACATATTACATATTGTTATGAAGGTGTTACTACATTATATATATAATTGCAGTGTATATATTGTACATATTACATATTGTTATGAAGGTGTCTGTTACTACATTATATATATACTTGTAGTGTGTATATTGTACAAATTACATATTGTTATGAAGGTGTCTGTTACTACATTATATATATACTTGCAGTGTGTATATTGTACATATTACATATTGTTATGAAGGTGTCTGTTACTACATTATATACAGTATATACTTGCAGTGTGTATATTGTACATATTACATATTGTTATGAAGGTGTTACTACAATATATATAAATAATTGCAGTGTGTATATTGTACATACTACATATTGTTATGAAGGTGTCTGTTACTACATTATATATATACTTGCAGTGTATATATTGTACATATTACATATTGTTATGAAGGTGTCTGTTACTACATTATATATATACTTGCAGTGTGTATATTGTACATATTACATATTATTATGAAGGTGTCTGTTACTACATTATATATATTTACTTGTAGTGTGTATATTGTACATATTACATATTGTTATGAAGGTGTTACTACATTATATATATAATTGCAGTGTGTATATTGTACATATTACATATTGCTATGAAGGTGTCTGTTACTACATTATATATATACTTGCAGTGTGTATATTGTACATATTACATATTATTATGAAGGTGTCTGTTACTACATTATATATAGACTTGCAGTGTGTATATTGTACATATTACATATTGTTATGAAGGTGTCTGTTACTACATTATATACAGTATATACTTGCAGTGTGTATATTGTACATATTACATATTGTTATGAAGGTGATACTACAATATATATAAATAATTGCAGTGTGTATATTGTACATATTACATATTGCTATGAAGGTGTATGTTACTACATTATATATATACTTGTAGTGTGTATATTGTACATATTACATATTGTTATGAAGGTGTATGTTACTACATTATACATATACTTGCAGTGTGTATATTGTACATATTACATATTGCTATGAAGGTGTCTGTTACTACATTATATATATACTTGTAGTGTGTATATTGTACATATTACATATTGTTATGAAGGTGTCTGTTACTACATTATATATATACTTGCAGTGTATATATTGTACATATTACATATTGTTATGAAGGTGTCTGTTACTACATTATATATATACTTGTAGTGTGTATATTGTACAAATTACATATTGTTATGAAGGTGTCTGTTACTACATTATATATATACTTGCAGTGTGTATATTGTACATATTACATATTGTTATGAAGGTGTCTGTTACTACATTATATACAGTATATACTTGCAGTGTGTATATTGTACATATTACATATTGTTATGAAGGTGTTACTACATTATATATATAATTGCAGTGTGTATATTGTACATATTACATATTGCTATGAAGGTGTCTGTTACTACATTATATATATACTTGTAGTGTGTATATTGTACATATTACATATTGTTATGAATGTGTCTGTTACTACATTATATACAGTATGTACTTGCAGTGTGTATATTGCACATATTACATATTGTTATGAAGGTGTTACTACATTATATATATACTTGCAGTGTGTATATTGTACATATTACATATTGCTATGAAGGTGTATGTTACTACATTATATATATACACTTGTAGTGTGTATATTGTACATATTACATATTGCTATGAAGGTGTCTGTTACTACATTATATATATACTTGCAGTGTGTATATTGTACATATTACATATTGTTATGAAGGTGTCTGTTACTACATTATATATATATTTGCAGTGTGTATATTGTACATATATTACATATTGTTATGAAGGTGTTACTACATTATATATATACTTGCAGTGTGTATATTGTACATATTACATATAGTTATGAAGGTGTCTGTTACTACATTAAATATATATATATACTTGTATATTACATATTGTTATGAAGGTGTCTATTACTACAATATATATATATATATATATATATATATATATATATATAACTGCAGTGTGTATATTGTACATATTACATATTGTTATGAAGGTGTCTGTTACTACATTATATATATATTTGCAGTGTGTATATTGTACATATATTACATATTGTTATGAAGGTGTTACTACATTATATATATACTTGCAGTGTGTATATTGTACATATTACATATAGTTATGAAGGTGTCTGTTACTACATTAAATATATATATATACTTGTATATTACATATTGTTATGAAGGTGTCTATTACTACTATATATATATATATATATATATATATATATATATATATATATATATATATATATATATATATATATATATATATATATATAACTGCAGTGTGTATATTGTACATATTACATATTGTTATGAAGGTGTCTGTTACTACATTATATATATACTTGCAGTGTGTATATTGCACATATTACATATTGTTTTGAAGGTGTTACTACATTATATAAACGCTGCAAGAATACTCACGGTTAAGGACTCATCAAAAACTCTCATCAGTTTCCCCGTGAGGAAGCGGAACATTCGGACTTTCCGGTCGGACGCCATGGTGGCCATCTTCTTGCCGTCGGGGGAGAAGACCAGACTGGTGGGGTAGGTTTTGTTCTTGGCAAACTCGTACAGGTCCGTGTCCGTCTTGTACTCCCACTGCACGTATTTGGGGAACCTGAACTCGTTGGGCAGACCGGTCCAGTATTCCAGCATCCCCGCTTTGTCGGCAGAGACGATGACCCGGAATTTGGCATTGAGGCGGATCTGGGACAGCGGCGAGGAGTGCATCTTGGCGAAGACGTGGAGGGGCTCACCGCTGCCCCGCCCGTCGTACACGGAGATCTTTCCCGTGGACTTCTCGGAGCAGGCCACCGTGGAAATGGCGTCGCCGGGATTGTAGATCCACTCGCTCTGCCCGGGGTGGAAGCTACACACAAATCAGGGATGAACGCAAATGACGGTTGAAAATGAGACAAACACACCAAAATAAATGATTATTTTAACTATTGTCTGTTGGTCCTTCTCTGATATATTCAGGTGTATCCACTAGGGTTGAACGGTAGTCCCAGTATAGTCCCGCCATACTAATGAATCATATTCGGTACTATACCGCCTCTAAAAAGTACAGGTCCCCGCCCCCCTCATGAGCTAAATTGAATCCTGTCTCTGTTTGATTCCTTGCTTCTTGTCTTGTTTAATAAAGAGTTCTGTGTTTGAACCTGACATGTGTATATTAGGGTTGTACGGTTTACCGGTACTAGTACGGTATCGCGGTACTAATGAATCAAAAACGGTACTATACTCGTCACGTCATGACATTGCTGGTTTTACGAGCAGGAGCATGTTTCGCAGTGCACACACACGGAGTACTTACAAGCAGACACAGTGTGTAGACACTTTTTACACTTTTTTGGTGCAAAAAGTAAAGATAAAGTTATAACACTGAAACACCCTAGCTCGCGGCTAAAGTCCATCCGCAGTCTGCAGTGTTTTAGCCACTTCTAAATCACTAATCCTGGCCTCCATGGCGACAAATAAACTTAGTTTCTTACAAGTAGCATTATCACTGGAGGACGAGGAATATCTAAACACCGTAGGAGGATACAATAGCTCACCGGCGTCATAATGTAAACAAACGCCATGGGTGGATCTACACCTGACATCCACTGTAATGATACCAAGTACAGGAGCGTATCTAGTTGATACTACTACGATTACATTGATATTTTTTTAGCATCACAAAAATTCATATTATGTTTATAAAGTCAGTAAATACATCCCTGGACACATGAGGACTTTGAATATGACCAATGTATGATCCTGTAACTACTTGGTATCGGATCCATACCTAAATGTGTGGTATCATCCAAAACTAATGTAAAGTATCAAAGAAGAGAAGAATAAGTGATTATTACATTTTAACAGAAGTGTAGGTAGAACATGGTGAAACAGAAAATAAGCAGATATTAACAGTAAATGAACAAGTAGATTAATAATCAATTTTTTACAGTTTGTCCTTTATAATGTGTACAAAATAATAGGTGTATAAATGACACAATATGTTACTGCATACGACTAATTAGGAGTCTTTGTTTGTTTACTTACTACTAAAAGACAAGTTGTCTATTTTATTTAAGGACTAAATTACAATAATAAACATATGTTTCATGTACACTAACATTTTTAAAGACAATAATGACATTTTTTGTGGTCCCCTTTATTTAGAAAAGTATCGAAATACATTTTGGTACCGGTACCAAAATATCTTGACCCAAGATCTACAAAGCGGAGAGGAAGCAGGACCTGACCCCCCTCCAGGCACCTTTTCTTTGAACTGTTTTGTGACCTCCAAAGGCAGCGGCTGTTTACGACCCCCTTCCTTTAGAAACAGCTGTTGCCATGTAATCAGGGAAAGTCCAAATAAAAGAGGAGGCGTACAATCTTTCGTCAGAGCGTGGTGGGACACTGTACAAGAGTACAGCCCAGACGTTTCTCCTCAATTGAACCAATTTAATTCTGTCTCTGTTTAATTCCTTGCTTCTTGTCTTGTTTAATAGATGTCATCAGTGTTTGAACCTGACAGATAATGTCAATGAGGGATTTTTAATCACTGCTATGTTGAAATTGTTACTAATATTGATACTGTTGTTGATAGTATTCATTTTTGTTTGACTGCTTTTAGATTGTTTTGTGTCATGTTTGTGTGTCCTCTCAATTTCTCTGTTGATTGCTATTCTGAATGTTGCTGGGTCGGGTTTGGTTTTGGAATTGCATTATTGCATTATTATGGTATTGTTGATGACCATATCACACCAACTCTCAAATCCCTTCACTGGCTTCCTGTTCCACTCAGGATTGAATTCAAAGTCTCCCTACTAAACCACCAGGGCCTCCATGGAAATGCCCCCCCTCTACCTCAAAGAACTACTCACACGACACCTCCGCTCCGGACAGGCTAACCTCCTCCAACCTCCGAGGACAAAGCTACGAACAATGGGAGACCGGGCTTTCTGCTCCGCCGCTCCCAGTCTGTGGAACGCTCTCCCTGACCACCTGAGGGAACCACAGACTGTGGAAGCTTTTAAAAAAGGCTTAAAAACCCTTCTTTTAAAAAAGCCTTTTTTTAGATATATGCATACTAGTTTTAGTTATTTGGCTGTTCTAGTTTTTATTTATTATCTTTTTTTCTTCTTTTTTTATACACTGTAGCACTTTGAGGTTGTTTACTCAATGTAAAGTGCTTTTTACAAATACAATCTATTATTATTTATTATTATTAGGGCCTGCATGGCCCATTGTATAAGGACTCCCAAAGGGAGTCCTTATACAATGGGACATAAGGACCTATTGTATTTGTAAGGTTTTATTAGGGCCCGCATGGCCCATTGTATAAGGACTCCCAAAGGAGTCCTTATGCAATGGGACATAAGGACCTATTGTATTTGTAAGGTTTTATTAGGGCCCGCATGGCCCATTGTATAAGGACTCCCAAAGGAGTCCTTATGCAATGGGACATAAGGACCTATTGTATTTGTAAGGTTTTATTAGGGCCCGCATGGCCCATTGTATAAGGACTCCCAAAGGAGTCCTTATGCAATGGGACATAAGGACCTATTGAATTTGTAAGGTTTTATTATTCTTTATTCTTCCGCCGCCACATTAAACTGTAATTTGACCCACTTAACATGCTTCAAAACTCACCATATTTGACCCACACATCAGGACCTGCGAAAATTGCCTTTTCAAAAAAAAAAACGAACCACAAAACTCAAAATTGCGCTCTAGCGCCCCCTAGGAAAAAAAAAAAAACTAGACTGCCTGTAACTCCCACTAGGAAGGTCGGAGAGACATGAAACAAAAGCCTCTATGTAGGTCTGACTTACACCTACCTTTCATAATTGTACATCCTCGGGCAAAAATCAACAGGAAGTTGGCAATTCCCCCTTCAAGACAAAAAAGTACTAAAAACAGTCACTTTTGCCTCTTTGAGCTGTAATTTGACCCCCTTAACATGCTTCAAAACTCACCATATTTGACCCACACATCAGGACCTGCGAAAATTGCCTTTTTTTTAAAAAAAAAACCGAACCACAAAACTCAAAATTGCGCTCTAGCGCCCCCTAGGAAAAAAAAAAAAACTAGACTGCCTGTAACTCCCACTAGGAAGGTCGGAGAGACATGAAACAAAAGCCTCTATGTAGGTCTGACTTACACCTACCTTTCATAATTGTACATCCTCGGGCAAAAATCAACAGGAAGTTGGCAATTCCCCCTTCAAGACAAAAAAGTACTAAAAACAGTCACTTTTGCCTCTTTGAGCTGTAATTTGACCCCCTTAACATGCTTCAAAACTCACCATATTTGACCCACACATCAGGACCTGCGAAAATTGCTTTTTTAAAAAAAAAAAAAAAACGAACCAAAACTCAAAATTGCGCTCTAGCGCCCCCTAGGGAAAAAAAAAAACTAGACTGCCTGTAACTCCCACTAGGAAGGTCGGAGAGACATGAAACAAAAGCCTCTATGTAGGTCTGACTTACACCTACCTTTCATAATTGTACATCCTCGGGCAAAAATCAACAGGAAGTTGGCAATTCCCCCTTCAAGACAAAAAAGTACTAAAAACAGTCACTTTTGCCTCTTTGAGCTGTAATTTGACCCCCTTAACATGCTTCAAAACTCACCATATTTGACCCACACATCAGGACCTGCGAAAATTGCCTTTTCAAAAAAAAAAACGAACCACAAAACTCAAAATTGCGCTCTAGCGCCCCCTAGGAGAAAAAAAACAAACTAGACTGCCTGTAACTCCCACTAGGAAGGTCGGAGAGACATGAAACAAAAACCTCTATGTAGGTCTGACTTACACCTACCTTTCATAATTGTACATCCTCGGGCAAAAATCAACAGGAAGTTGGCAATTCCCCCTTCAAGACAAAAAAGTACTAAAAACAGTCACTTTTGCCTCTTTGAGCTGTAATTTGACCCCCTTAACATGCTTCAAAACTCACCATACCCACACATCAGGACCTGCGAAAATTGCCTTTTTAAAAAAAAAACGAACCACAAAACTCAAAATTGCGCTCTAGCGCCCCCTAGGAAAACAAAAACTAGACTGCCTGTAACTCCCACTAGGAAGGTCGGAGAGACATGAAACAAAAACCTCTATGTAGGTCTGACTTACACCTACCTTTCATAATTGTACATCCTCGGGCAAAAATCAACAGGAAGTTGGCAATTCCCCCTTCAAGACAAAAAAGTACTAAAAACAGTCACTTTTGCCTCTTTGAGCTGTAATTTGACCCCCTTAACATGCTTCAAAACTCACCATATTTGACCCACACATCAGGACCTGCGAAAATTGCTTTTTTAAAAAAAAAAAAAAAACGAACCAAAACTCAAAATTGCGCTCTAGCGCCCCCTAGGGAAAAAAAAAAACTAGACTGCCTGTAACTCCCACTAGGAAGGTCGGAGAGACATGAAACAAAAGCCTCTATGTAGGTCTGACTTACACCTACCTTTCATAATTGTACATCCTCGGGCAAAAATCAACAGGAAGTTGGCAATTCCCCCTTCAAGACAAAAAAGTACTAAAAACAGTCACTTTTGCCTCTTTGAGCTGTAATTTGACCCCCTTAACATGCTTCAAAACTCACCATATTTGACCCTCACATCAGGACCTGCGAAAATTGCCTTTTTAAAAAAAAAAAAACCGAACCACAAAACTCAAAATTGCGCTCTAGCGCCCCCTAGGAAAAAAAAAAAACTAGACTGCCTGTAACTCCCACTAGGAAGGTCGGAGAGACATGAAACAAAAGCCTCTATGTAGGTCTGACTTACACCTACCTTTCATAATTGTACATCCTCGGGCAAAAATCAACAGGAAGTTGGCAATTCCCCCTTCAAGACAAAAAAGTACTAAAAACAGTCACTTTTGCCTCTTTGAGCTGTAATTTGACCCCCTTAACATGCTTCAAAACTCACCATATTTGACCCACACATCAGGACCTGCGAAAATTGCCTTTTTTTAAAAAAAAAAAACCGAACCACAAAACTCAAAATTGCGCTCTAGCACCCCCTAGAAGAAGAAAAAAACTAGACTGCCTGTAACTCCCACTAGGAAGGTCGGAGAGACATGAAACAAAAACCTCTATGTAGGTCTGACTTACACCTACCTTTCATAATTGTACATCCTCGGGCAAAAATCAACAGGAAGTTGGCAATTCCCCCTTCAAGACAAAAAAGTACTAAAAACAGTCACTTTTGCCTCTTTGAGCTGTAATTTGACCCCCTTAACATGCTTCAAAACTCACCATATTTGACCCACACATCAGGACCTGCGAAAATTGCCTTTTCAAAAAAAAAAAACGAACCACAAAACTCAAAATTGCGCTCTAGCGCCCCCTAGGAAAAAAAAAAAAACTAGACTGCCTGTAACTCCCACTAGGAAGGTCGGAGAGACATGAAACAAAAACCTCTATGTAGGTCTGACTTACACCTACCTTTCATAATTGTACATCCTCGGGCAAAAATCAACAGGAAGTTGGCAATTCCCCCTTCAAGACAAAAAAGTACTAAAAACAGTCACTTTTGCCTCTTTGAGCTGTAATTTGACCCCCTTAACATGCTTCAAAACTCACCATATTTGACCCACACATCAGGACCTGCGAAAATTGCCTTTTTTTTTTTTTTAAACCGAACCACAAAACTCAAAATTGCGCTCTAGCGCCCCCTAGGAAAAAGACAAAACTAGACTGCCTGTAACTCCCACTAGGAAGGTCGGAGAGACATGAAACAAAAACCTCTATGTAGGTCTCACTTACACCTACCTTTCATAATTGTACATCCTCGGGCAAAAATCAACAGGAAGTTGCCAATTCCCCCTTCAAGACAAAAAAGTACTAAAAACAGTCACTTTTGCCTCTTTGAGCTGTAATTTGACCCCCTTAACATGCTTCAAAACTCACCATATTTGACTCACACATCAGGACCTGCGAAAATTGCCTTTTCAAAAAAAAAAACGAACCACAAAACTCAAAATTGCGCTCTAGCGCCCCCTAGGAAAAAAAGAAACTAGACTGCCTGTAACTCCCACTAGGAAGGTCAGAGAGACATGAAACAAAAACCTCTATGTAGGTCTCACTTACACCTACCTTTCATAATTGTACATCCTCGGGCAAAAATCAACAGGAAGTTGGCAATTCCCCCTTCAAGACAAAAAAGTACTAAAAACAGTCACTTTTGCCTCTTTGAGCTGTAATTTGACCCCCTTAACATGCTTCAAAACTCACCATATTTGACCCACACATCAGGACCTGCAAAAATTGCCTTTTTTGTTTTTTAAAAACCGAACCACAAAACTCAAAATTGCGCTCTAGCGCCCCCTAGGAAAAAAAAAAACTAGACTGCCTGTAACTCCCACTAGGAAGGTCGGAGAGACATGAAACAAAAGCCTCTATGTAGGTCTGACTTACACCTACCTTTCATAATTGTACATCCTCGGGCAAAAATCAACAGGAAGTTGGCAATTCCCCCTTCAAGACAAAAAAGTACTAAAAACAGTCACTTTTGCCTCTTTGAGCTGTAATTTGACCCCCTTAACATGCTTCAAAACTCACCATATTTGACCCACACATCAGGACCTGCGAAAATTGCCTTTTCAAAAAAAAAAAACGAACCACAAAACTCAAAATTGCGCTCTAGCGCCCCCTAGGAGAAAAAAAAAAAACTAGACTGCCTGTAACTCCCACTAGGAAGGTCGGAGAGACATGAAACAAAAACCTCTATGTAGGTCTGACTTACACCTACCTTTCATAATTGTACATCCTCGGGCAAAAATCAACAGGAAGTTGGCAATTCCCCCTTCAAGACAAAAAAGTACTAAAAACAGTCACTTTTGCCTCTTTGAGCTGTAATTTGACCCCCTTAACATGCTTCAAAACTCACCATATTTGACCCACACATCAGGACCTGCGAAAATTGCCTTTTCAAAAAAAAAAAACGAACCACAAAACTCAAAATTGCGCTCTAGCGCCCCCTAGGAAAAAAAAAAAAACTAGACTGCCTGTAACTCCCACTAGGAAGGTCGGAGAGACATGAAACAAAAACCTCTATGTAGGTCTGACTTACACCTACCTTTCATAATTGTACATCCTCGGGCAAAAATCAACAGGAAGTTGGCAATTCCCCCTTCAAGACAAAAAAGTACTAAAAACAGTCACTTTTGCCTCTTTGAGCTGTAATTTGACCCCCTTAACATGCTTCAAAACTCACCATATTTGACCCACACATCAGGACCTGCGAAAATTGCCTTTTTTTTTTTTTTTAAACCGAACCACAAAACTCAAAATTGCGCTCTAGCGCCCCCTAGGAAAAAGACAAAACTAGACTGCCTGTAACTCCCACTAGGAAGGTCGGAGAGACATGAAACAAAAACCTCTATGTAGGTCTGACTTACACCTACCTTTCATAATTGTACATCCTCGGGCAAAAATCAACAGGAAGTTGCCAATTCCCCCTTCAAGACAAAAAAGTACTAAAAACAGTCACTTTTGCCTCTTTGAGCTGTAATTTGACCCCCTTAACATGCTTCAAAACTCACCATATTTGACTCACACATCAGGACCTGCGAAAATTGCCTTTTCAAAAAAAAAAACGAACCACAAAACTCAAAATTGCGCTCTAGCGCCCCCTAGGAAAAAAAGAAACTAGACTGCCTGTAACTCCCACTAGGAAGGTCAGAGAGACATGAAACAAAAACCTCTATGTAGGTCTCACTTACACCTACCTTTCATAATTGTACATCCTCGGGCAAAAATCAACAGGAAGTTGGCAATTCCCCCTTCAAGACAAAAAAGTACTAAAAACAGTCACTTTTGCCTCTTTGAGCTGTAATTTGACCCCCTTAACATGCTTCAAAACTCACCATATTTGACCCACACATCAGGACCTGCAAAAATTGCCTTTTTTGTTTTTTAAAAACCGAACCACAAAACTCAAAATTGCGCTCTAGCGCCCCCTAGGAAAAAAAAAACTAGACTGCCTGTAACTCCCACTAGGAAGGTCGGAGAGACATGAAACAAAAGCCTCTATGTAGGTCTGACTTACACCTACCTTTCATAATTGTACATCCTCGGGCAAAAATCAACAGGAAGTTGGCAATTCCCCCTTCAAGACAAAAAAGTACTAAAAACAGTCACTTTTGCCTCTTTGAGCTGTAATTTGACCCCCTTAACATGCTTCAAAACTCACCATATTTGACCCACACATCAGGACCTGCGAAAATTGCCTTTTCAAAAAAAAAAACGAACCACAAAACTCAAAATTGCGCTCTAGCGCCCCCTAGGAGGAAAAAAAAAAACTAGACTGCCTGTAACTCCCACTAGGAAGGTCGGAGAGACATGAAACAAAAACCTCTATGTAGGTCTGACTTACACCTACCTTTCATAATTGTACATCCTCGGGCAAAAATCAACAGGAAGTTGGCAATTCCCCCTTCAAGACAAAAAAGTACTAAAAACAGTCACTTTTGCCTCTTTGAGCTGTAATTTGACCCACTTAACATGCTTCAAAACTCACCATATTTGACCCACACATCAGGACCTGCGAAAATTGCCTTTTAAAAAAAAAAACGAACCACAAAACTCAAAATTGCGCTCTAGCGCCCCCTAGGAAAAAAAAAAACTAGACTGCCTGTAACTCCCACTAGGAAGGTCGGAGAGACATGAAACAAAAACCTCTATGTAGGTCTGACTTACACCTACCTTTCATAATTGTACATCCTCGGGCAAAAATCAACAGGAAGTTGGCAATTCCCCCTTCAAGACAAAAAAGTACTAAAAACAGTCACTTTTGCCTCTTTGAGCTGTAATTTGACCCCCTTAACATGCTTCAAAACTCACCAAACTGAACGCACACATCAGGACTGGCAAAAATTGTGATCTAATAAAAAAACCTAACCCCAAATTTAAAAATTGCGCTCTACCGCAATTTTTGAATAAAACGGAGAAAAAACTGCTCCTCGGAAGAAAAAAATGACAAAACTGCCTGTAACTCCCACTGGGAAGGTCGGAGAGACATGAAACAAAAACCTCTATGTAGGTCTCACTTAGACCTACATTTCATAAATTGACAACCCCCAGCAAAAATCAACAGGAAGTTTGCTATTCCCCCTTCAAAACAATTGTTTTGTAAAAACCGGTCACCTTCCTTCAAAAACAATCTCCTCTGAGCGCGTTTGTCGTTTCGCCTTCAAACTAACACAGGAGAGAGATTGAACCCTTGTGATTACAATGACAGAAGCGCTTTTTTTCTAATTGCTCCGGTTTTGATTTTATGACCCTTCAAAGACCCGCTGCGCTGCGGTTTTTTTAAGATGGCTGCTTAAAAGCAGGAAGCACCAACGTGCCCACACAATGCAGACAAGGTAGGTACACTAGACAAAAGTCTTGGGACACTTCAGACTAAAAGTAGACAAAAGTATTGGGACACTTATGACTATCACTGGACAAAAGTATTGGGACATTTAGGACTAGCACCTGCCAAATATGCGGGCCCGACCAATGCTGCTTGCAGCTTTAATTATTATTGTTGTGTATTGTTTTGTTGGATTGATTAATAAAATAAAATAAACAAATAAATAAATTAAAAATTAAAAATAGATGGATTCTTTTTTTTTTTTTTTTTTTTACATAGATACAAGTTTTTATTTTATTTTATAAATAACAATACATTTTTTAAATACGTTTTAGGACATCCTCATAGATGTTCCGAAAAAGTTTCATTATAATTATCATACCAAATTACACATTGTCGGAATCGTTTTGAAGTGAGAATCGATTCGGAATCTCATCTTTACCCCAGGAATCGAATCGATCATTTTCATATCACCCCTGCAGCCACCTGGACCTTTTAACTTTCACTTTCGCTTATGGTGTACGAACAGTGCGAAAGCCGTCACTTTTGAACACCTTCTCCAGACAAGCGCGTGCTTTCTGCTGACGTCATCACAACATCCAGTTCCAGGAGTCTTAAAGTATTGCGACTGACAGTTGTGTGCACCACTAAACTCACCCCAACTTCAGCATGTTGATCATGTCAAAGTTGACCACGTCAAACACTTTCATGGCCTGGTCGTCGCCCACAGAGCAGAGGAGGGCGCCCTCTGCGCTCACCGCGATGCTCTCGATCACGCCTGCCAGAAAACAACAACAACAACAACAACAACAAGTTGTACGGTTAACGACGGAACCCTGCGGACTGTAAAAGGACTGGGCGACAAAGCCTACCAAGATGGCTCCGGAAGTGCTTGACAAACTCGATTCCCTCGCCCTCGTTCTTCTTCCAAAACTTGACGTGGCCGTCCTGGCTGGCCGTGATGATGAAGTCTGTCCTGGAGAGATCAGTACTGCTTTTCATCCTTTCATTGTTGCTTTTGTTTGGGCTTTTAGGTGTAAATGTGTGAATGCATCGGCCGATAATCGGTGACTATAATTGCCATTTTACAAAAGCAGTGAAGTTGTCACGTTGTGTAAATGCATACCTGCCAACTTTTGAAATCAGAAAAACCTAGTAGCCAGGGTCCAGGACAAAGTCCTGGTGGGGGGTTCACTTCGCCCCCCGAAGCAAAATGATTATTAGCATTCCGACAGGTTAAAATGTTGCTAAAACCATCACTTTTCTATCAGTCACAGTGACTTTTCAAAACAAAAATATTACAGCAGAAATCATATGGGTTGATTGACATGTTTATTCTGTAAGCTAACTTCAATAGTTTGAAATTATTTTGACAGTTAATGCCAGTTATCCTGTCAACCTTTCACAAGACTTCAATTTGTTAATTGAAAGTATAAACACTTTTTACAGTAAACAAATGGTAAAACAGTACTAAACAATTCCATTAAAAAAAAAAATTGGTGTCATTATTGTCAGTAGAAACATTTAAGTCCCATCTCAAAACTCATTTGTATACTCTAGCCTTTGAATAGCCCCCCTTTTTTAGACCAGTTGATCTGCCGTTTCTTTTCTTTTCTCCTCTGCTCCCCCCTATCCCTTGTGGAAGGGGAGACACACAGATCCGGTGGCCATGGATGGGGTGCTGGCTGTCCGGGGTCGGGACCCGGGGTCGGGACCCGGGGTGGACCGCTCGCCTGTATATCGGTTGGGAACATCTCTGCGCTGCTGACCCGTCTCCGCTCGGGATGGTTTCCTGCTGACCCCACTGTGGACTGGACTCTTACTGTTATGCTGGATCCACTATGGACTGGACTCCCACAATATTATGTTAGACCCACTCGACATCCATTGCATTCGGTCTCCCTAGAGGGGGGGGGTTACCCACATATGCGGTCCTCTCCAAGGTTTCTCATAGTCATTCACATCGACGTCCCACTGGGGTGAGTTTTTCCTTGCCCTTATGTGGGCTTTGTACCGAGGATGTCGTTGTGGCTTGTGCAGCCCTTTGAGACACTTGTGATTTAGGGCTATATAAATAAACATTGATTGATTGATTGATTGATTATTAACTTTCTGTCCAAGCTTGTATAATCTACTGCCTTGTTCAATTGTCAAAAATATTCTGTGCCTAAAATTCACATTTCTATCACAATTATCATACTGTAAACATGGTAAGCTAACTTCATTAGAATTAATAGTCCTGTCAATAGCATGGAATTACAATTCAAATGTAGTTTTTTTTGTAAGCCTTTCAAAAGAATTCAAAATATGAAAAATTAATGACAATTAATTTAAGCCATCAGACACTTGAAAAGTGGCACATCACATCTCTAATGTAATCATTTGAACTTCCATCCATCCATCCATCCATCTTCTTCCGCTTATCCGAGGTCGGGTCGCGGGGGCAGCAGCCTAAGCAGGGAAGCCCAGACTTCCCTCTCCCCAGCCACTTCGTCCAGCTCCTCCCGGGGGATCCCGAGGCGTTCCCAGGCCAGCCGGGAGACATAGTCTTCCCAGCGTGTCCTGGGTCTTCCCCGTGGCCTCCTACCGGTCGGACGTGCCCGAAACACCTCCCTAGGGAGGCGCTCGGGTGGCATCCTGACCAGATGCCCGAACCACCTCATCTGGCTCCTCTCCATGTGGAGGAGCAGCGGCTTTACTTTGAGCTCCCCCCGGATGACAGAGCTTCTCACCCTATCTCTAAGGGAGAGCCCCGCCACCCGGCGGAGGAAACTCATTTGGGCCGCTTGTACCCGTGATCTTGTCCTTTCGGTCATGACCCAAAGCTCATGACCATAGGTGAGGATGGGAACGTAGATCGACCGGTAAATTGAGAGCTTTGCCTTCCGGCTCAGCTCCTTCTTCACCACAACGGATCGATACAGCGTCCGCATTACTGAAGACGCCGCACCGATCCGCCTGTCGATCTCACGATCCACTCTTCCCTCACTCGTGAACAAGACTCCAAGGTACTTGAACTCCTCCACTTGGGGCAAGATCTCCTCCCCAACCCGGAGATGGCACTCCACCCTTTTCCGGGCGAGAACCATGGACTCGGACTTGGAGGTGCTGATTCTCATCCCAGTCGCTTCACACTCGGCTGCGAACCGATCCAGTGAGAGCTGAAGATCCTGGCTAGATGAAGCCATCAGGACCACATCATCTGCAAAAAGCAGAGACCTAATCCTGCAGCCACCAAACCGAATCCCCTCAACGCCTTGACTGCCCTAGAAATTCTGTCCATAAAAGTTATGAACAGAATCGGTGACAAAGGGCAGCCTTGGCGGAGTCCAACCCTCACTGGAAAAGTGTCCGACTTACTGCCGGCAATGCGGACCAAGCTCTGGCACCGAGCATACAGGGAGCGGACCGCCACAATCAGACAGTCCGAAACCCCATATTCTCTGAGCACTCCCCACAGGACTTCCCGAGGGACACGGTCGAATGCCTTCTCCAAGTCCACAAAACACATGTAGACTGGTTGGGCAAACTCCCATGCACCCTCAAGGACCCTGCCGAGAGTATAGAGCTGGTCCACAGTTCCACGACCAGGACGAAAACCACACTGTTCCTCCTGAATCCGAGGTTCGACTATCCGGCGTAGCCTCCTCTCCAGTACACCTGAATAGACCTTACCGGGAAGGCTGAGGAGTGTGATCCCACGATAGTTAGAACACACCCTCCGGTTCCCCTTTTTAAAGAGAGGAACCACCACCCCGGTCTGCCAATCCAAAGGTACTGCCCCCGATGTCCACGCGATGCTGCAGAGTCTTGTCAACCAAGACAGCCCCACAGCATCCAGAGCCTTAAGGAACTCCGGGCGGATCTCATCCACCCCCGGGGCCTTGCCACCGAGGAGCTTTTTAACTACCTCAGCAACCTCAGCCCCAGAAATAGGAGAGCCCACCACAGATTCCCCAGGCACTGCTTCCTCATAGGAAGACGTGTTGGTGGGATTGAGGAGGTCTTCGAAGTATTCCCTCCACCGATCCACAACTTCCGCAGTCGAGGTCAGCAGAACACCATCCGCACCATACACGGTGTTGGTAGTGCACTGCTTCCCCTTCCTGAGGCGGCGGATGTGGCTATGAAAGTAGCTTACCACCACCAGGTGTGAATGAATGATGGGTTCTACATGTAAAGCGACTTTGGGTACTTAAAAAAGCGCTATATAAATCCCAGTTGTTATTATTATTATTATTATTGTTGTTACGCGATTTCGTGAATAAAACTTAAAAAAAAAAAAAAATGTAATTAATGAAAAAACTTATTTTTTATCACTGCAACCGTAACCCGGAATAGGTTGATGAAAACCGTACTAATTACGGGAAAACCGGAGTAGTTGGCAGGTATGTAAATGGTAAATAAAAAGAGAATACAACAAATCCTTTTCAACTTATATTCAATTGAATAGACTGCAAAGACAAGATATTTCATGTTCACACTGAGAAACTACATTTTATTTTTGCAAATAATCATGAACTTAGAATTTAATGGCATTTTTGAAGTGGAATTCTTTCCCATTCTTGCTTGATGTACAGCTTAAGTTGTTCCTTCTGCTATTTTAGCCTTCACACATTTTCAATGTCTGGACTACAGGCAGGCCAGTCTAGTACCCGCACTCTTTTACTATGAAGCCACTCTGTTGTAACACGTGGCTTGGCATTGCTGGAATAAGCAGGGGCGTCCATGATAACGTTGCTTGGATGGCAACATACAGTGGGGCAAAAAAGTATTTAGTCAGCCACCAATTGTGCAAGTTCTCCCACTTAAAATGATGACAGAGGTCTGTAATTTTCATCATAGGTACACTTCAACTGTGAGAGACAGAATGTGGAAAAAAAAATCCAGGAATTCACATTGTAGGATTTTTAAAGAATTTATTTGTAAATTATGGTGGAAAATAAGTATTTGGTCAATAACAAAAATTCTACTCAATACTTTGTAATATAACCTTTGTTGGCAATAACAGAGGTCAAAAGATTACTATAGGTCTTTACCAGGTTTGCACACACAGTAGCTGGTATTTTGGCCCATTCCTCCATGCAGATCTTCTCGAGAGCAGTGATGTTTTGGGGCTGTCGCCGGGCAACACGGACTTTCAACTCCCTCCACAGATTTTCTATGGGGTTGAGGTCTGGAGACTGGCTAGGCCACTCCAGGACTTTCAAAGGCTTCTTACGGAGCCACTCCTTCGTTGCCCGGGCGGTGTGTTTGGGATCATTGTCATGCTGGAAGACCTAGCCACGTTTCATCTTCAAAGCTCTCTCTGATAGAAGGAGGTTTTGGCTCAAAATCTCACCATACATGGCCCCGTTCATTCTTTCCTTAACACGGATCAGTCGGCCTGTCCCCTTAGCAGAAAAACAGCCCCAAAGCATGATGTTTCCACCCCCATGCTTCACAGTAGGTATGGTGTTCTTGGGATGCAACTCAGTATTCTTCTTCCTCCAAACACGACGAGTTGAGTTTATACCAAAAAGTTATATTTTGGTTTCATCTGACCACATGACATTCTCCCAATCCTCTGCTGTATCATCCATGTGCTCTCTGGCAAACTTCAGACGGGCCTGGACATGCACTGGCTTAAGCAGGGGGACACGTCTGGCACTGCAGGATTTGATTCCCTGTCGGCGTAGTGTGTTACTGATGGTAACCTTTGTTACTTTGGTCCCAGCTCTCTGCAGGTCATTCACCAGGTCCCCCCGTGTGGTTCTGGGATTTTTGCTTACCGTTCTCATGATCATTTTGACCCCACGGGATGAGATCTTGCGTGGAGCCCCAGATCGAGGGAGATTATCAGTGGTCTTGTATGTCTTCCATTTTCTGATAATTGCTCCCACAGTTGATTTTTTCACACCAAGCTGCTTGCCTATTGTAGATTCACTCTTCACAGTCTGGTGCAGGTCTACAATTATTTTCCTGGTGTCCTTCGACAGCTCTTTGGTCTTGGCCATAGTGGAGTTTGGAGTCTGACTGTTTGAGGCTGTGGACAGGTGTCTTTTATACAGATAACCAGTTCAAACAGGTGCCATTAATACAGGTAACGAGTGGAGGACAGAAGAGCTTCTTAAAGAAGAAGTTTCAGGTCTGTGAGAGCCAGAGATCTTCCTTGTTTGAAGTGACCAAATACTTATTTTCCACCATAATTTACAAATAAATTCTTTAAAATTCCTACAATGTGAATTCCTGGATTTTTTTTCACATTCTGTCTCTCACAGTTGAAGTGTATCTATGATGAAAATTACAGACCTCTGGCTTTATTTTAAGTGGGAGAACTTGCACAATCGTGGCTGACTAAATACTTTTTTGCCCCACTGTATGTTGCTCCAAAAGCTGTATGTACCTTTCAGCATTAATGGTGCCTTCACAGATGTATAAGTTACCCATGCCTTGGGCACTAATACACCCCCATACCATCACACATGCTGCCTTTTACACTTTGCGCCTATAACAATCCGGATGGTTCTTTTCCTCTTTGTTCACAGTTTCCAAAAACAATTTGAAATGTGGACTCGTCAGACCACAGAACCCTTTTCCACTTTGCATCAGTTCATCTTAGGTGAGCCCAGCGAAGTGTTTCTGGGTGTTGTTGATAAATGGCTTTGACTTTGCATAGTAGAGTTTTAACTTGCACTTACAGATGTAGCTGTCATGTCTGTGTGACCATGTTTTGTATTAGTCATGTTTTGTTTTGTTTAGTTATTGGACTCTTTAGTTTCTGGCTTTTCACTCCCTTGTCTTGTTTCCATGGTTACCCATTAGTGTCACCTGTTTCACGTTTGGACATTGTGCATTCTTGTTTGTCACCATAGCAACCCATTAGTTTTCACCTGTCACGTCACGCACCTGTTTCACGTTTTGAGTCACGCACCTGTTTACGTTAATCATGTCTGTAGTATTTAAGTTCATTGTTTTCAGTTTGTCTTTCTGGTGACATCCCACATTTATACTCTCCACACACGCTTTTTCATGCCGTTTTTTCATCCAAGTAAGTTTTCTTTATTCATGCCATAGTTTGCAAGTTTTGTTTAATTGTTCATAATTTCTGCCTTTGTGCAAGTTTTGTACTTCCGCCCTTGTGCGCGCCTTTTGTTTGATCCTTTTTTTTTTGTAGTTATAGTGTTTAAATAAATCATGTACACCCCTTCACGCCACGTATGGTCCAAATCTTTTGCACCTCGGGAGAACAAACCACGCCACAGTCCCAGTCATGACAGTAGCGACCAACTGTAGTTACTGACAGTGGTTTTCTGAAGTGTTTCTCAGCCCATGTGGTGATATCCTTTACACACTGATGTCGCTTTTTGATGCAGCACCACCTGAGGGATCCAAGGTGCGCAATATCATGGCTTACGTGCAGTGATTTCTCCAGATTCTCTGAACCTTTTGATAATATTACAGACCGTAAATGGTAAAATCTCAAAATTCCTTGCAATAGCTGGTTGAGAAATGTTGTTCTTAAACAATTTGCGCAGGCATTTGTTGACAAAGTGGTGACCCTCGCCCCGTCCTTGTTTGGGAATGACTGCGCATTTCATGGAAGCTGCTTTTATACCCAATCATGGCACCCACCTGTTCCCAATTAGCCTGTTCACCTGTGGGATGTTCCAAATAAGTGTTTGATGAGCATTCCTCAACTTTCTCACTCTTTTTTGCCACTTGTGCCAGCTTTTTTGAAACACGTCGCAGGCATCAAATTCCAAACGAGCTCATATTTGCAAAAAATAACAAAAGTTTCTCAGTTCAAACGTTAAATATCTTGTCTTTGCAGTCTATTCAATTTAATTTAAGTTGAAAAGGATTTGCAAATCATTGTATTCTCTTTTTATTTACCATTTACACAACGTGACAACTTCACTACTTTTGGGGGTTTGTACACAAAAAGCATGGACCACAATCACCAATCAAGTGTTCTAGTGATTGAAGAGAGTGGGAACGACTTACTTGGAACAAACAATGTGAGTGATGACATCTCTGTGCATGTAACTCTTCTCGTACATAGCAGCTGAAGGCAGGTTGTCCAAGTACACGCGTTCATATTCTAGCACTAGAATAGAATAGAATAGAAAGTACTTTATTGATCCCTGGGGGAAATTCAGCACCACAGTTCGCTCACAATAGATAATAAACACTTAGGTATTTTTTTTACATGTGAATAATATAAATACAGTCTATTATACAGCATTATTCACATGTGAATAACATAAATACAGTCTGTTATACAGCATTATTCACATGTGAATAATATAAATAAAGTCTATTATACAGCATTATTCACATGTGAATAATATAAATACAGTCTATTATACAGCATTATTCACATGTGAATAATATAAATACAGTCAATTATACAGCATTATTCACATGTGAATAATATAAATACAGTCTATTCTACAGCATTATTCACATGTGTATAATATAAATGCAGTCTATTATACAGCATTATTCACATGTGGATAATATAAATACAGTCTATTATACAGCATTATTCACATGTGAATAAAATAAATACAGTCTATTATACAGCATTATTCACATGTGAATAACATAAATACAGTCTATTATACAGCATTATTCACATGTGAATAATATAAATACAGTCTATTATACAGCATTATTCACATGTGAATAACATAAATACAGTCTATTATACAGCATTATTCACATGTGAATAATATAAATACAGTCTATTATACAGCATTATTCACATGTGAATAATATAAATACAGTCTATTATACAGCATTATTCACATGTGAATAACATAAATACAGTCTATTCTACAGCATTATTCACATGTGAATAATATAAATACAGTCTATTATACAGCATTATTCACATGTGAATAATATAAATACAGTCTATTATACAGCATTATTCACATGTGAATAACAAATACATTCTATTATACAGCATTATTCACATGTGAATAATATAAATACAGTCAATTATACAGCATTATTCACATGTGAATAACAAATACATTCTATTATACAGCATTATTCACATGTGAATAACATAAATACAGTCTATTCTACAGCATTATTCACATGTGGATAATATAAATACAGTCTATTATACAGCATTATTCACATGTGAATAACAAATACATTCTATTATACAGCATTATTCACATGTGAATAATATAAATACAGTCTATTCTACAGCATTATTCACATGTGGATAATATAAATACAGTCAATTATACAGCATTATTCACATGTGAATAACAAATACATTCTATTATACAGCATTATTCACATGTGAATAATATAAATACAGTCTATTCTACAGCATTATTCACATGTGGATAATATAAATACAGTCAATTATACAGCATTATTCACATGTGAATAACAAATACATTCTATTATACAGCATTATTCACATGTGAATAACAAAAATACAGTCTATTATACAGCATTATTCACATGTGAATAATATAAATACAGTCTATTCTACAGCATTATTCACATGTGGATAATATAAATACAGTCAATTATACAGCATTATTCACATGTGAATAACAAATACATTCTATTATACAGCATTATTCACATGTGAATAATATAAATACAGTCTATTATACAGCATTATTCACATGTGAATAACATAAATACAGTCTATTCTACAGCATTATTCACATGTGGATAATATAAATACAGTCAATTATACAGCATTATTCACATGTGAATAACAAATACATTCTATTATACAGCATTATTCACATGTGAATAATATAAATACAGTCTATTATACAGCATAATTCACATGTGAATAATATAAATACAGTCTATTATACAACATTATTCACATGTGAATAGCATAAATACAGTCTATTGTACAGCATTATTCACATGTGAATAATATAAATACAGTCTATTATACAGAATTATTCACATGTGAATAACATAAATACAGTCTATTATACAACATTATTCACATGTGAATAACATAAATACAGTCTATTGTACAGCATTATTCACATGTGAATAATATAAATAAAGTCTATTATACAGCATTATTCACATGTGAATACTATAAATACAGTCTATTACACAGCATTATTAACATGTGAATAACATAAATAGTCTATTATACAGCATTATTTACATGTGAATAACGTAAATACAGTCTATTATACAGCATTATTCACATGTGAATAATATAAATAAAGTCTATTATACAGCATTATTCACATGTGAATAATATAAATACAGTCTATTATACAGCATTATTCACATGTGAATAACAAAAATACAGTCTATTATACAGCATTATTCACATGTGAATAATATAAATACAGTCAATTATACAGCATTATTCACATGTGAATAACAAATACATTCTATTATACAGCATTATTCACATGTGAATAATATAAATACAGTCTATTCTACAGCATTATTCACATGTGGATAATATAAATACAGTCAATTATACAGCATTATTCACATGTGAATAATATAAATACAGTCAATTATACAGCATTATTCACATGTGAATAACAAATACATTCTATTATACAGCATTATTCACATGTGAATAATATAAATACAGTCTATTCTACAGCATTATTCACATGTGAATAATATAAATAAAGTCTGTTATACAGCATTATTCACATGTGAATAATATAAATAAAGTCTATTATACAGCATTATTCACATGTGAATAATATAAATACATTATACATTTACAGTACAGTCAAAAGGAACATATGCATTATACAGTCTGATGGCAACAGTAGCTCGTTAGCAAAAATTGTGGCTATTTTGTAAATATACTGTTAGCCGAACACTGTAAAAAGCCCAGACTGAACACATGGTGTACTTGGTTGACTTATTAGGCAAAAAGAGAATAGTACAGACAACATTTAAGTTAGAAGAGGCCACTTTAGGCATGTAATGTCGGGCTGGGGCAGTAACACTGTTTAACTGTGTCACCTCATAGGGAAATAAACATACAGA